>NC_092089.1:3783651-3801151 GCF_045679555.1 Salvelinus alpinus | reverse complement strand
AGTTCTGTAAAAGATATGTGTGTTATGTGTGTGTGTGTGTGTGTGTGTGTGTGTGTGTGTGTGTGTGTGTGTGTGTGTCTTCTCCCCGCTCTAGTTTATTAGATGGTGGCTGGGAGAAAATAACAATGTAGTCCCCTGAGGAATCTCTGAGAGGTAATGACAAAGATTGTCCTCATGAAACCACATTCTCTTCACTCCATATGTGTGCGTGTGTGTGTGTGTGCGTGTGTGTGTGTGTGCAAAAGCAATTGTATGTAGGGGCATATGCATTTGAGTGGGAGTAATGCATGTGGGTAATGTGGGTTTACACTCCCACACACAGCAACTGTGCTCCATCAACATTACCCATCATCCTCTCTCTCTCTCTCTCTCTCTCTCTCTCTCTCTGTCTCTCTGTCTCTCTCTGTCTGTCTGTCTGTCTGTCTGTCTGTCTGTCTGTCTGTCTGTCTGTCTGTCTGTCTGTCTCTCTCTCTCTCTCTCTCTCTCTCTCTCTCTCTCTGTCTCTCTGTCTGTCTGTCTGTCTCTCTCTCTCTCTCTCTCTCTCTCTCTCTCTCTCTCTCTCTCTCTCTCTCTCTCTCTCTCTCTCTCTCTCTCTCTCTCTCTCTCTCTCTCTCTCTCTCTCTCTCTGTGTCTCTGTCTCTCTCTCTCGGGAAGTGACACATAATTATTTTTAACTGCACTGGAGAAACATTCATTATAACAACCCTGCAACCTCCACCCCTCCCACCCCACCACAATAGGAAAAGAGAATGTTTCCTCACCTGTCTGTGTCTTATTTAACTTGAAAGCCCTGATTGCTGGGGTCATTTTAAGATTTCAAGCTTTAAAGTCTGTTCAGCCATTTTGGCACAGTGACTCACTACCAAAACCAGACGCAACTGGTTTCAAGTGGCCAAAAGACGTCATGTGATCTCCTACTGCTATCTAGTGGACGAACTGGGAATCAGACAGGGGGTATATTTACATAAATGGATAAATAGAGACTTAAGCTTTCTCCTTACATGTATATCATTCCTGAAAGACGAAAAATGCACATTGCACAAGCCATGCGCTTTTAACCTTTTACTGCAGTGGGGTAAATCCGGGTCACACAGTGTTTGTTGGTGGTCTTAAACAAATCTACTTTGAAACAAAAATATTCACCTCACACACTCATGGCTATGAGCTTCAAGAAAGCTTAAAGAAGACCCTGCACCATGTCAGATAAAGAGCTGAAATGTATTCCATTTTGCATCCCAATATTACACTTTATACACATCACAGAAGACTGAAATATAACAACACTGTTTGACATAGAAACACCGGATTCCCCCGGTTGTCACGTATGCTCCCTCTCCGGCCTCTAGGTCATCAGGCTGCTGATTATCCCACACACCTGTCACCATCGTCTCATGCACCAGCGCCTCATGACACTCACCTGGACTCCATCACCACCCTGATTATCTTCCCTGTATCTGTCACTCTGGTTCCTTCCTCAGGAGTTGTTGACTGTTTCCATGTTGGTGTTTTGTGTTCATTGTTTCTTTTATTTATTAAAACTCTCACTCCCTGAACTTGCTTCCTGACTCTCAGCACGCTCCTTACACCGGTACATTTCAGGGTTTTCTGGCCTGCTGTATCTTGGACCCTGTAGTCATCACATTGTTTCCGACACATTAATCAGAATCCCAAATGTCTGACCTTTCAAACAGTACTAAGCATGTGTTTGTATGATTAATAGTTTTGAATCCAAAATGTACTTTATGAGGGTATATATACAATATTATGTGTTGTTTAGAAAATGGCACCAGAGCGGGTCAGAGTTTAACAGGATATACCCTCATATCAACCACAAATACAGAACCGTAGGAGCATTGAACACAGTGTTGAAAGTTACAATAGAGTTGATAGAGAACAATAGAGAACAATAGAGAGGAATAGAGAGGAATAAAGAATAATAGAGAGGAAGAGAGAACAACAGAGAGGAATAGAGAGGAATAGAGAACAATAGAGAGGCATAGAGAGGAATAGAGAGGAATAGAGAACAATAGAGAGGAATAGAGAGGAATAGAGAGGAATAGAGAACAATAGAGAGGAATAGAGAGGAATAGAGAACAATAGAGAGGAATAGAGAGGAATAGAGAGGAATAGAGAACAATAGAGAGGAATAGAGAATAATAGAGAGGAATAGAGAGGAATAAAGAATAATAGAGAGGAATAAAGAGGAATAGAGAACAATAGAGAGGAATAGAGAACAACATAAAGGAATAGAGAACAACAGAGAGGAATAGAGAACAATAGAGAGGAATAGAGAACAATAGAGAGGAATAGAGAATAATAGAGAGGAATAGAGAACAATAGAGAGGAATAGAGAACAACAGAGAGGAATAGAGAACAATAGAGATGAATAGAGAACAACAGAGAGGAATAGAGAACAACAGATAGGAATAGAGAACAATAGAGAGTTATAGAGAGGAATAGAGAACAATGGAGAGTTATAGAGAGGAATAGAGAACAATAGAAGGGAATAGAGAACAATAGAGAGGAATAGAGAGGAATAGAGAACAATAGAGAGTTATAGAGAGGAATAGAGAACAATAGAAGGGAATAGAGAACAATAGAGAGGAATAGAGAACAATAGAGAGTTATAGAGAGGAATAGAGAACAATAGAGAGTTATAGAGAGGAATAGAGAACAATAGAGGGAATAGAGAACAATAGAGAGGAATAAAGAATAATAGAGAGGAATAAAGAATAATAGAGAGGAGTAGAGAACAATAGAAGGGGATAGAGAACAATAGAGAACAATAAAGAGGAATATAGTTGATAGAGAACAATAGAGAACAATATATCTAAATAAAGAGGAATAGAAAACAATAGAGAACAATAGAGAGGAATAGGGAACAATAGATATGAATAGAGAACAATAGAGAACAATATAGAACAATAGAGAACAATAGAGAACAATATATCTAAATAAAGAGGAATAGAAAACAATAGAGAACAATAGAGAGGAATAGGGAACAATAGATATGAATAGAGAGGAAGAGAGAACAATAAAGATGAAAATAGTTGATAGAGAACAATAGAGAACAATAGATATGAATAGGGAACAATAGATATGAATAGAGAGGAATAGAGAACAATAAAGATGAATATAGTTGATAGAGAACAATAGAGAACAATAGATATGAATAGAGAGGAATAGAGTAGCCGTGGCCAGTCTCTCCCACACACACAGTGTAAGCAGTAGTGTTAGTGATAGAATAAGAGCTAAGCAGGTCTCTCCACTCCCACACGGTATAGATCAGTGACCTGACTCTCTCATTGACCCTGAACAGCAGAAATACACAGAGGAACAGCAGAAATATACAGAGGAACACAACACAGTATAGATCAGTGACCTGACTCTCTCATTGACTCTGAACAGCAGAAATACACAGAGGAACACAACACAGTATAGATCAGTGACCTGACTCTCTCATTGACTCTGAACAGCAGAAATACACAGAGGAACACAACACGGTATAGATCAGTGACCTGACTCTCTCATTGACTCAGCAGAAATACACAGAGGTACACAACACAGTATAGATCAGTGACCTGACTCTCTCATTGACTCTGAACAGCAGAAATACACAGAGGAACACAACACAGTATAGATCAGTGACCTGACTCTCTCATTGACTCTGAACAGCAGAAATACACAGAGGAACACAACACAGTATAGATCAGTGACCTGACTCTCTCATTGACTCAGCAGAAATACAAAGAGGAACACAACACAGTATAGATCAGTGACCTGACTCTCTCATTGACTCAGCAGAAATACACAGAGGAACACAACACAGTATAGATCAGTGACCTGACTCTCTCATTGACTCTGAACAGCAGAAATACACCGAGGAACACAACACAGTATAGATCAGTGACCTGACTCTCTCATTGACTCAGCAGAAATACACAGAGGAACACAACACAGTATAGATCAGTGACCTGACTCTCTCATTGACTCAGCAGAAATACACAGAGGAACACAACACAGTATAGATCAGTGACCTGACTCTCTCATTGACTCAGCAGAAATACACAGAGGAACACAACACAGTATAGATCAGTGACCTGACTCTCTCATTGACTCTGAACAGCAGAAATACACAGAGGAACACAACACAGTATAGATCAGTGACCTGACTCTCTCATTGACTCTGAACAGCAGAAATACACAGAGGAACACAACACAGTATAGATCAGTGACCTGACTCTCTCATTGACTCAGCAGAAATACACAGAGGAACACAACACAGTATAGATCAGTGACCTGACTCTCTCATTGACTCAGCAGAAATACACAGAGGAACACAACACAGTATAGATCAGTGACCTGACTCTCTCATTGACTCTGAACAGCAGAAATACACAGAGGAACACAACACAGTATAGATCAGTGACCTGACTCTCTCAATGACTCTGAACAGCAGAAATACACAGAGGAACACAACACAGTATAGATCAGTGACCTGACTCTCTCATTGACTCAGCAGAAATACAAAGAGGAACACAACACAGTATAGATCAGTGACCTGACTCTCTCATTGACTCAGCAGAAATACACAGAGGAACACAACACAGTATAGATCAGTGACCTGACTCTCTCATTGACTCTGAACAGCAGAAATACACAGAGGAACACAACACAGTATAGATCAGTGACCTGACTCTCTCATTGACTCTGAACAGCAGAAATACACAGAGGAACACAACACAGTATAGATCAGTGACCTGACTCTCTCATTGACTCAGCAGAAATACACAGAGGAACACAACACAGTATAGATCAGTGACCTGACTCTCTCATTGACTCAGCAGAAATACACAGAGGAACACAACACGGTATAGATCAGTGACCTGACTCTCTCATTGACTCAGCAGAAATACACAGAGGAACACAACACAGTATAGATCAGTGACCTGACTCTCTCATTGACTCAGCAGAAATACACAGAGGAACACAACACAGTATAGATCAGTGACCTGACTCTCTCATTGACTCAGCAGAAATACACAGAGGAACACAACACAGTATAGATCAGTGACCTGACTCTCTCATTGACTCTGAACAGCAGAAATACACAGAGGAACACAACACAGTATAGATCAGTGACCTGACTCTCTCATTGACTCAGCAGAAATACACAGAGGAACACAACACAGTATAGATCAGTGACCTGACTCTCTCATTGACTCTGAACAGCAGAAATACACAGAGGAACACAACACAGTATAGATCAGTGACCTGACTCTCTCATTGACTCTGAACAGCAGAAATACACAGAGGAACACAACACAGTATAGATCAGTGACCTGACTCTCTCATTGACTCAGCAGAAATACAAAGAGGAACACAACACAGTATAGATCAGTGACCTGACTCTCTCATTGACTCAGCAGAAATACACAGAGGAACACAACACAGTATAGATCAGTGACCTGACTCTCTCATTGACTCAGCAGAAATACACAGAGGAACACAACACGGTATAGATCAGTGACCTGACTCTCTCATTGACTCAGCAGAAATACACAGAGGAACACAACACAGTATAGATCAGTGACCTGACTCTCTCATTGACTCAGCAGAAATACACAGAGGAACACAACACAGTATAGATCAGTGACCTGACTCTCTCATTGACTCAGCAGAAATACACAGAGGAACACAACACAGTATAGATCAGTGACCTGACTCTCTCATTGACTCTGAACAGCAGAAATACACAGAGGAACACAACACAGTATAGATCAGTGACCTGACTCTCTCATTGACTCAGCAGAAATACACAGAGGAACACAACACAGTATAGATCAGTGACCTGACTCTCTCATTGACTCTGAACAGCAGAAATACACAGAGGAACACAACACAGTATAGATCAGTGACCTGACTCTCTCATTGACTCTGAACAGCAGAAATACACAGAGGAACACAACACAGTATAGATCAGTGACCTGACTCTCTCATTGACTCAGCAGAAATACAAAGAGGAACACAACACAGTATAGATCAGTGACCTGACTCTCTCATTGACTCAGCAGAAATACACAGAGGAACACAACACAGTATAGATCAGTGACCTGACTCTCTCATTGACTCTGAACAGCAGAAATACACAGAGGAACACAACACAGTATAGATCAGTGACCTGACTCTCTCATTGACTCTGAACAGCAGAAATACACAGAGGAACACAACACAGTATAGATCAGTGACCTGACTCTCTCATTGACTCAGCAGAAATACACAGAGGAACACAACACAGTATAGATCAGTGACCTGACTCTCTCATTGACTCAGCAGAAATACACAGAGGAACACAACACGGTATAGATCAGTGACCTGACTCTCTCATTGACTCAGCAGAAATACACAGAGGAACACAACACAGTATAGATCAGTGACCTGACTCTCTCATTGACTCAGCAGAAATACACAGAGGAACACAACACAGTATAGATCAGTGACCTGACTCTCTCATTGACTCAGCAGAAATACACAGAGGAACACAACACAGTATAGATCAGTGACCTGACTCTCTCATTGACTCTGAACAGCAGAAATACAAAGAGGAACACAACACAGTATAGATCAGTGACCTGACTCTCTCATTGACTCTGAACAGCAGAAATACACAGATGAACACAACACAGTATAGATCAGTGACCTGACTCTCTCATTGACTCAGCAGAAATACACAGAGGAACACAACACAGTATAGATCAGTGACCTGACTCTCTCATTGACTCAGCAGAAATACACAGAGGAACACAACACAGTATAGATCAGTGACCTGACTCTCTCATTGACTCAGCAGAAATACACAGAGGAACACAACACAGTATAGATCAGTGACCTGACTCTCTCATTGACTCTGAACAGCAGAAATACACAGAGGAACACAGCACAGTATAGATCAGTGACCTGACTCTCTCATTGACTCTGAACAGCAGAAATACACAGAGGAACACAACACAGTATAGATCAGTGACCTGACTCTCTCATTGACTCAGCAGAAATACACAGAGGAACACAACACAGTATAGATCAGTGACCTGACTCTCTCATTGACTCAGCAGAAATACACAGAGGAACACAACACAGTATAGATCAGTGACCTGACTCTCTCATTGACTCTGAACAGCAGAAATACACAGAGGAACACAACACAGTATAGATCAGTGACCTGACTCTCTCATTGACTCTGAACAGCAGAAATACACAGAGGAACACAACACAGTATAGATCAGTGACCTGACTCTCTCATTGACTCAGCAGAAATACACAGAGGAACACAACACAGTATAGATCAGTGACCTGACTCTCTCATTGACTCAGCAGAAATACACAGAGGAACACAACACAGTATAGATCAGTGACCTGACTCTCTCATTGACTCTGAACAGCAGAAATACACAGAGGAACACAACACAGTATAGATCAGTGACCTGACTCTCTCATTGACTCTGAACAGCAGAAATACACAGAGGAACACAACACAGTATAGATCAGTGACCTGACTCTCTCATTGACTCAGCAGAAATACACAGAGGAACACAACACAGTATAGATCAGTGACCTGACTCTCTCATTGACTCAGCAGAAATACACAGAGGAACACAACACGGTATAGATCAGTGACCTGACTCTCTCATTGACTCTGAACAGCAGAAATACACAGAGGAACACAACACAGTATAGATCAGTGACCTGACTCTCTCATTGACTCAGCAGAAATACACAGAGGAACACAACACAGTATAGATCAGTGACCTGACTCTCTCATTGACTCTGAACAGCAGAAATACACAGAGGAACACAACACAGTATAGATCAGTGACCTGACTCTCTCATTGACTCAGCAGAAATACACAGAGGAACACAACACAGTATAGATCAGTGACCTGACTCTCTCATTGACTCTGAACAGCAGAAATACACAGAGGAACACAACACAGTATAGATCAGTGACCTGACTCTCTCATTGACTCTGAACAGCAGAAATACACAGAGGAACACAACACAGTATAGATCAGTGACCTGACTCTCTCATTGACTCAGCAGAAATACACAGAGGAACACAACACAGTATAGATCAGTGACCTGACTCTCTCATTGACTCAGCAGAAATACACAGAGGAACACAACACAGTATAGATCAGTGACCTGACTCTCTCATTGACTCAGCAGAAATACACAGAGGAACACAACACAGTATAGATCAGTGACCTGACTCTCTCATTGACTCAGCAGAAATACACAGAGGAACACAACACAGTATAGATCAGTGACCTGACTCTCTCATTGACTCTGAACAGCAGAAATACACAGAGGAACACAACACAGTATAGATCAGTGACCTGACTCTCTCATTGACTCAGCAGAAATACACAGAGGAACACAACACAGTATAGATCAGTGACCTGACTCTCTCATTGACTCAGCAGAAATACACAGAGGAACACAACACAGTATAGATCAGTGACCTGACTCTCTCATTGACTCTGAACAGCAGAAATACACAGAGGAACACAACACAGTATAGATCAGTGACCTGACTCTCTCATTGACTCTGAACAGCAGAAATACACAGAGGAACACAACACAGTATAGATCAGTGACCTGACTCTCTCATTGACTCAGCAGAAATACACAGAGGAACACAACACAGTATAGATCAGTGACCTGACTCTCTCATTGACTCAGCAGAAATACACAGAGGAACACAACACAGTATAGATCAGTGACCTGACTCTCTCATTGACTCTGAACAGCAGAAATACACAGAGGAACACAACACAGTATAGATCAGTGACCTGACTCTCTCATTGACTCAGCAGAAATACACAGAGGAACACAACACAGTATAGATCAGTGACCTGACTCTCTCATTGACTCAGCAGAAATACACAGAGGAACACAACACAGTATGGATCAGTGACCTGACTCTCTCATTGACTCAGCAGAAATACACAGAGGAACACAACACAGTATAGATCAGTGACCTGACTCTCTCATTGACTCTGAACAGCAGAAATACACAGAGGAACACAACACAGTATAGATCAGTGACCTGACTCTCTCATTGACTCAGCAGAAATACACAGAGGAACACAACACAGTATAGATCAGTGACCTGACTCTCTCATTGACTCTGAAGAGCAGAAATACACAGAGGAACACAACACAGTATAGATCAGTGACCTGACTCTCTCATTGACTCTGAACAGCAGAAATACACAGAGGAACACAACACAGTATAGATCAGTGACCTGACTCTCTCATTGACTCAGCAGAAATACACAGAGGAACACAACACAGTATAGATCAGTGACCTGACTCTCTCATTGACTCAGCAGAAATACACAGAGGAACACAACACGGTATAGATCAGTGACCTGACTCTCTCATTGACTCAGCAGAAATACACAGAGGAACACAACACAGTATAGATCAGTGACCTGACTCTCTCATTGACTCAGCAGAAATACACAGAGGAACACAACACAGTATAGATCAGTGACCTGACTCTCTCATTGACTCAGCAGAAATACACAGAGGAACACAACACAGTATAGATCAGTGACCTGACTCTCTCATTGACTCTGAACAGCAGAAATACACAGAGGAACACAACACAGTATAGATCAGTGACCTGACTCTCTCATTGACTCAGCAGAAATACACAGAGGAACACAACACAGTATAGATCAGTGACCTGACTCTCTCATTGACTCTGAACAGCAGAAATACACAGAGGAACACAACACAGTATAGATCAGTGACCTGACTCTCTCATTGACTCTGAACAGCAGAAATACACAGAGGAACACAACACAGTATAGATCAGTGACCTGACTCTCTCATTGACTCAGCAGAAATACAAAGAGGAACACAACACAGTATAGATCAGTGACCTGACTCTCTCATTGACTCAGCAGAAATACACAGAGGAACACAACACAGTATAGATCAGTGACCTGACTCTCTCATTGACTCTGAACAGCAGAAATACACAGAGGAACACAACACAGTATAGATCAGTGACCTGACTCTCTCATTGACTCTGAACAGCAGAAATACACAGAGGAACACAACACAGTATAGATCAGTGACCTGACTCTCTCATTGACTCAGCAGAAATACACAGAGGAACACAACACAGTATAGATCAGTGACCTGACTCTCTCATTGACTCAGCAGAAATACACAGAGGAACACAACACGGTATAGATCAGTGACCTGACTCTCTCATTGACTCAGCAGAAATACACAGAGGAACACAACACAGTATAGATCAGTGACCTGACTCTCTCATTGACTCAGCAGAAATACACAGAGGAACACAACACAGTATAGATCAGTGACCTGACTCTCTCATTGACTCAGCAGAAATACACAGAGGAACACAACACAGTATAGATCAGTGACCTGACTCTCTCATTGACTCTGAACAGCAGAAATACAAAGAGGAACACAACACAGTATAGATCAGTGACCTGACTCTCTCATTGACTCTGAACAGCAGAAATACACAGAGGAACACAACACAGTATAGATCAGTGACCTGACTCTCTCATTGACTCAGCAGAAATACACAGAGGAACACAACACAGTATAGATCAGTGACCTGACTCTCTCATTGACTCAGCAGAAATACACAGAGGAACACAACACAGTATAGATCAGTGACCTGACTCTCTCATTGACTCAGCAGAAATACACAGAGGAACACAACACAGTATAGATCAGTGACCTGACTCTCTCATTGACTCTGAACAGCAGAAATACACAGAGGAACACAGCACAGTATAGATCAGTGACCTGACTCTCTCATTGACTCTGAACAGCAGAAATACACAGAGGAACACAACACAGTATAGATCAGTGACCTGACTCTCTCATTGACTCAGCAGAAATACACAGAGGAACACAACACAGTATAGATCAGTGACCTGACTCTCTCATTGACTCAGCAGAAATACACAGAGGAACACAACACAGTATAGATCAGTGACCTGACTCTCTCATTGACTCTGAACAGCAGAAATACACAGAGGAACACAACACAGTATAGATCAGTGACCTGACTCTCTCATTGACTCTGAACAGCAGAAATACACAGAGGAACACAACACAGTATAGATCAGTGACCTGACTCTCTCATTGACTCAGCAGAAATACACAGAGGAACACAACACAGTATAGATCAGTGACCTGACTCTCTCATTGACTCAGCAGAAATACACAGAGGAACACAACACAGTATAGATCAGTGACCTGACTCTCTCATTGACTCTGAACAGCAGAAATACACAGAGGAACACAACACAGTATAGATCAGTGACCTGACTCTCTCATTGACTCTGAACAGCAGAAATACACAGAGGAACACAACACAGTATAGATCAGTGACCTGACTCTCTCATTGACTCAGCAGAAATACACAGAGGAACACAACACAGTATAGATCAGTGACCTGACTCTCTCATTGACTCAGCAGAAATACACAGAGGAACACAACACGGTATAGATCAGTGACCTGACTCTCTCATTGACTCTGAACAGCAGAAATACACAGAGGAACACAACACAGTATAGATCAGTGACCTGACTCTCTCATTGACTCAGCAGAAATACACAGAGGAACACAACACAGTATAGATCAGTGACCTGACTCTCTCATTGACTCTGAACAGCAGAAATACACAGAGGAACACAACACAGTATAGATCAGTGACCTGACTCTCTCATTGACTCAGCAGAAATACACAGAGGAACACAACACAGTATAGATCAGTGACCTGACTCTCTCATTGACTCTGAACAGCAGAAATACACAGAGGAACACAACACAGTATAGATCAGTGACCTGACTCTCTCATTGACTCAGCAGAAATACACAGAGGAACACAACACAGTATAGATCAGTGACCTGACTCTCTCATTGACTCAGCAGAAATACACAGAGGAACACAACACAGTATAGATCAGTGACCTGACTCTCTCATTGACTCAGCAGAAATACACAGAGGAACACAACACAGTATAGATCAGTGACCTGACTCTCTCATTGACTCTGAACAGCAGAAATACACAGAGGAACACAGCACAGTATAGATCAGTGACCTGACTCTCTCATTGACTCTGAACAGCAGAAATACACAGAGGAACACAACACAGTATAGATCAGTGACCTGACTCTCTCATTGACTCAGCAGAAATACACAGAGGAACACAACACAGTATAGATCAGTGACCTGACTCTCTCATTGACTCAGCAGAAATACACAGAGGAACACAACACAGTATAGATCAGTGACCTGACTCTCTCATTGACTCTGAACAGCAGAAATACACAGAGGAACACAACACAGTATAGATCAGTGACCTGACTCTCTCATTGACTCTGAACAGCAGAAATACACAGAGGAACACAACACAGTATAGATCAGTGACCTGACTCTCTCATTGACTCAGCAGAAATACACAGAGGAACACAACACAGTATAGATCAGTGACCTGACTCTCTCATTGACTCAGCAGAAATACACAGAGGAACACAACACAGTATAGATCAGTGACCTGACTCTCTCATTGACTCTGAACAGCAGAAATACACAGAGGAACACAACACAGTATAGATCAGTGACCTGACTCTCTCATTGACTCTGAACAGCAGAAATACACAGAGGAACACAACACAGTATAGATCAGTGACCTGACTCTCTCATTGACTCAGCAGAAATACACAGAGGAACACAACACAGTATAGATCAGTGACCTGACTCTCTCATTGACTCAGCAGAAATACACAGAGGAACACAACACGGTATAGATCAGTGACCTGACTCTCTCATTGACTCTGAACAGCAGAAATACACAGAGGAACACAACACAGTATAGATCAGTGACCTGACTCTCTCATTGACTCAGCAGAAATACACAGAGGAACACAACACAGTATAGATCAGTGACCTGACTCTCTCATTGACTCTGAACAGCAGAAATACACAGAGGAACACAACACAGTATAGATCAGTGACCTGACTCTCTCATTGACTCAGCAGAAATACACAGAGGAACACAACACAGTATAGATCAGTGACCTGACTCTCTCATTGACTCTGAACAGCAGAAATACACAGAGGAACACAACACAGTATAGATCAGTGACCTGACTCTCTCATTGACTCTGAACAGCAGAAATACACAGAGGAACACAACACAGTATAGATCAGTGACCTGACTCTCTCATTGACTCAGCAGAAATACACAGAGGAACACAACACAGTATAGATCAGTGACCTGACTCTCTCATTGACTCAGCAGAAATACACAGAGGAACACAACACAGTATAGATCAGTGACCTGACTCTCTCATTGACTCAGCAGAAATACACAGAGGAACACAACACAGTATAGATCAGTGACCTGACTCTCTCATTGACTCAGCAGAAATACACAGAGGAACACAACACAGTATAGATCAGTGACCTGACTCTCTCATTGACTCTGAACAGCAGAAATACACAGAGGAACACAACACAGTATAGATCAGTGACCTGACTCTCTCATTGACTCAGCAGAAATACACAGAGGAACACAACACAGTATAGATCAGTGACCTGACTCTCTCATTGACTCAGCAGAAATACACAGAGGAACACAACACAGTATAGATCAGTGACCTGACTCTCTCATTGACTCTGAACAGCAGAAATACACAGAGGAACACAACACAGTATAGATCAGTGACCTGACTCTCTCATTGACTCTGAACAGCAGAAATACACAGAGGAACACAACACAGTATAGATCAGTGACCTGACTCTCTCATTGACTCAGCAGAAATACACAGAGGAACACAACACAGTATAGATCAGTGACCTGACTCTCTCATTGACTCAGCAGAAATACACAGAGGAACACAACACAGTATAGATCAGTGACCTGACTCTCTCATTGACTCTGAACAGCAGAAATACACAGAGGAACACAACACAGTATAGATCAGTGACCTGACTCTCTCATTGACTCAGCAGAAATACACAGAGGAACACAACACAGTATAGATCAGTGACCTGACTCTCTCATTGACTCAGCAGAAATACACAGAGGAACACAACACAGTATAGATCAGTGACCTGACTCTCTCATTGACTCAGCAGAAATACACAGAGGAACACAACACAGTATAGATCAGTGACCTGACTCTCTCATTGACTCTGAACAGCAGAAATACACAGAGGAACACAACACAGTATAGATCAGTGACCTGACTCTCTCATTGACTCAGCAGAAATACACAGAGGAACACAACACAGTATAGATCAGTGACCTGACTCTCTCATTGACTCTGAACAGCAGAAATACACAGAGGAACACAACACAGTATAGATCAGTGACCTGACTCTCTCATTGACTCTGAACAGCAGAAATACACAGAGGAACACAACACAGTATAGATCAGTGACCTGACTCTCTCATTGACTCAGCAGAAATACACAGAGGAACACAACACAGTATAGATCAGTGACCTGACTCTCTCATTGACTCAGCAGAAATACACAGAGGAACACAACACAGTATAGATCAGTAACCTGACTCTCTCATTGACTCAGCAGAAATACACAGAGGAACACAACACAGTATAGATCAGTGACCTGACTCTCTCATTGACTCAGCAGAAATACACAGAGGAACACAACACAGTATAGATCAGTGACCTGACTCTCTCATTGACTCAGCAGAAATACACAGAGGAACACAACACAGTATAGATCAGTGACCTGACTCTCTCATTGACTCAGCAGAAATACACAGAGGAACACAACACAGTATAGATCAGTGACCTGACTCTCTCATTGACTCAGCAGAAATACACAGAGGAACACAACACAGTATAGATCAGTGACCTGACTCTCTCATTGACTCAGCAGAAATACACAGAGGAACACAACACAGTATAGATCAGTGACCTGACTCTCTCATTGACTCAGCAGAAATACACAGAGGAACACAACACAGTATAGATCAGTGACCTGACTCTCTCATTGACTCTGAACAGCAGAAATACACAGAGGAACACAACACAGTATAGATCAGTGACCTGACTCTCTCATTGACTCAGCAGAAATACACAGAGGAACACAACACAGTATAGATCAGTGACCTGACTCTCTCATTGACTCTGAACAGCAGAAATACACAGAGGAACACAACACAGTATAGATCAGTGACCTGACTCTCTCATTGACTCTGAACAGCAGAAATACACAGAGGAACACAACACAGTATAGATCAGTGACCTGACTCTCTCATTGACTCAGCAGAAATACACAGAGGAACACAACACAGTATAGATCAGTGACCTGACTCTCTCATTGACTCAGCAGAAATACACAGAGGAACACAACACAGTATAGATCAGTGACCTGACTCTCTCATTGACTCAGCAGAAATACACAGAGGAACACAACACAGTATAGATCAGTGACCTGACTCTCTCATTGACTCAGCAGAAATACACAGAGGAACACAACACAGTATAGATCAGTGACCTGACTCTCTCATTGACTCTGAACAGCAGAAATACACAGAGGAACACAACACAGTATAGATCAGTGACCTGACTCTCTCATTGACTCAGCAGAAATACACAGAGGAACACAACACAGTATAGATCAGTGACCTGACTCTCTCATTGACTCAGCAGAAATACACAGAGGAACACAACACAGTATAGATCAGTGACCTGACTCTCTCATTGACTCTGAACAGCAGAAATACACAGAGGAACACAACACAGTATAGATCAGTGACCTGACTCTCTCATTGACTCTGAACAGCAGAAATACACAGAGGAACACAACACAGTATAGATCAGTGACCTGACTCTCTCATTGACTCAGCAGAAATACACAGAGGAACACAACACAGTATAGATCAGTGACCTGACTCTCTCATTGACTCAGCAGAAATACACAGAGGAACACAACACAGTATAGATCAGTGACCTGACTCTCTCATTGACTCTGAACAGCAGAAATACACAGAGGAACACAACACAGTATAGATCAGTGACCTGACTCTCTCATTGACTCAGCAGAAATACACAGAGGAACACAACACAGTATAGATCAGTGACCTGACTCTCTCATTGACTCAGCAGAAATACACAGAGGAACACAACACAGTATAGATCAGTGACCTGACTCTCTCATTGACTCAGCAGAAATACACAGAGGAACACAACACAGTATAGATCAGTGACCTGACTCTCTCATTGACTCTGAACAGCAGAAATACACAGAGGAACACAACACAGTATAGATCAGTGACCTGACTCTCTCATTGACTCAGCAGAAATACACAGAGGAACACAACACAGTATAGATCAGTGACCTGACTCTCTCATTGACTCTGAACAGCAGAAATACACAGAGGAACACAACACAGTATAGATCAGTGACCTGACTCTCTCATTGACTCTGAACAGCAGAAATACACAGAGGAACACAACACAGTATAGATCAGTGACCTGACTCTCTCATTGACTCAGCAGAAATACACAGAGGAACACAACACAGTATAGATCAGTGACCTGACTCTCTCATTGACTCAGCAGAAATACACAGAGGAACACAACACAGTATAGATCAGTAACCTGACTCTCTCATTGACTCAGCAGAAATACACAGAGGAACACAACACAGTATAGATCAGTGACCTGACTCTCTCATTGACTCAGCAGAAATACACAGAGGAACACAACACAGTATAGATCAGTGACCTGACTCTCTCATTGACTCAGCAGAAATACACAGAGGAACACAACACAGTATAGATCAGTGACCTGACTCTCTCATTGACTCAGCAGAAATACACAGAGGAACACAACACAGTATAGATCAGTGACCTGACTCTCTCATTGACTCAGCAGAAATACACAGAGGAACACAACACAGTATAGATCAGTGACCTGACTCTCTCATTGACTCAGCAGAAATACACAGAGGAACACAACACAGTATAGATCAGTGACCTGACTCTCTCATTGACTCAGCAGAAATACACAGAGGAACACAACACAGTATAGATCAGTGACCTGACTCTCTCATTGACTCAGCAGAAATACACAGAGGAACACAACACAGTATAGATCAGTGACCTGACTCTCTCATTGACTCAGCAGAAATACACAGAGGAACACAACACAGTATAGATCAGTGACCTGACTCTCTCATTGACTCAGCAGAAATACACAGAGGAACACAACACAGTATAGATCAGTGACCTGACTCTCTCATTGACTCAGCAGAAATACACAGAGGAACACAACACAGCATATAATATGGGTTTTATCCATCAATTATAATAAAACCCCCACATGTATGATGAATGACACAGACACATACAGACACACACACAGATACGTTAGATGGTCAGTCTCACCGTTATACAT
>NC_092089.1:3758651-3776151 GCF_045679555.1 Salvelinus alpinus | reverse complement strand
CTATATGTTCCCTCCCTCTGTGTCTCTCTCTCTCTCTATATGTTCCCTCCCTCTGTGTCTCTCTCTCTATATGTCCCCTCCCTCTGTCTCTCTCTCTCTCTCTATATGTCCCCTCCCTCTGTGTCTCTCTCTCTCTCTATATGTTCCCTCCCTCTGTCTCTCTCTCTCTCTCTATATGTTCCCTCCCTCTGTCTCTCTCTATATATATATGTCCCCTCCCTCTGTCTCTCTCTCTCTCTCTATATGTCCCCTCCCTCTGTCTCTCTCTCTCTCTCTATATGTTCCCTCCCTCTGTCTCTCTCTATATATATATGTCCCCTCCCTCTGTGTCTCTCTCGCTCTCTATATGTTCCCTCCCTCTGTGTCTCTCTCTCTCTCTATATGTTCCCTCCCTCTGTGTCTCTCTCTCTATATATATGTCCCCTCCCTCTGTCTCTCTCTCTCTCTCTATATGTCCCCTCCCTCTGTCTCTCTCTCTCTCTCTATATGTTCCCTCCCTCTGTCTCTCTCTATATATATATGTCCCCTCCCTCTGTGTCTCTCTCTCTCTCTCTCTCTATGTTCCCTCCCTCTGTCTCTCTCTATATATATATGTCCCCTCCCTCTGTGTCTCTCTCTCTCTCTATATGTTCCCTCCCTCTGTGTCTCTCTCTCTATATATATGTCCCCTCCCTCTGTCTCTCTCTCTCTATATGTTCCCTCCCTCTGTGTCTCTCTCTCTCTCTATATGTTCCCTCCCTCTGTCTCTCTCTCTCTATATATATATGTCCCCTCCCTCTGTCTCTCTCTCTCTCTATATGTTCCCTCCCTCTGTCTCTCTCTCTCTCTATATGTTCCCTCCCTCTGTGTCTCTCTCTCTCTCTATATGTCCCCTCCCTCTGTCTCTCTCTCTCTCTATATGTCCCCTCCCTCTGTCTCTCTCTCTCTATATATATATGTCCCCTCCCTCTGTCTCTCTCTCTCTCTATATGTTCCCTCCCTCTGTCTCTCTCTCTCTATATGTCCCCTCCCTCTGTCTCTCGCTCTCTCTCTATATGTCCCCTCCCTCTGTCTCTCTCTCTCTCTCTATATGTTCCCTCCCTCTGTCTCTCTCTATATATATATGTCCCCTCCCTCTGTCTCTCTCTCTCTCTCTATATGTTCCCTCCCTCTGTCTCTCTCTATATATATACAGTGGGGAGAACAAGTATTTGATACACTGCCGATTTTGCAGGTTTTCCTACTTACAAAGCATGTAGAGGTCTGTAATTTTTATCATAGGTACACTTCAACTGTGAGAGACGGAATCTAAAACAAAAATCCCGAAAATCACATTGTATGATTTTTAAGTAATTAATTAGCATTTTATTGCAAGACATAAGTATTTGATACATCAGAAAAGCAGAACTTAATATTTGGTACTGAATCCTTTGTTTGCAATTACAGAGATCATACGTTTCCTGTAGTTCTTGACCAGGTTTGCACACATTGCAGCAGGGATTTTGGCCCACTCCTCCATACAGACCTTCTCTAGATCCTTCAGGTTTTGGGGCTGTCGCTGGGCAATACGGACTTTCAGCTCCCTCCAAAGATTTTGTATTGGGTTCAGGTCTGGAGACTGGCTAGGCCACTCCAGGACCTTGAGATACTTCTTTTTTTTTTTTTTTTTTTTCTTTTTTTTTTAAAATTTTTTCCCCTTTTCTCCCCAATTTTCGTGGTATCCAATCGCTAGTAATTACTATCTTGTCTCATCGCTACAACTCCCGTACGGGCTCGGGAGAGACGAAGGTCGAAAGTCATGCGTCCTCCGAAGCACAACCCAACCAAGCCGCACTGCTTCTTAACACAGCGCGCCTCCAACCCGGAAGCCAGCCGCACCAATGTGTCGGAGGAAACACCGTGCACCCGCCCCCCTCAGTTAGCGCGCACTGCGCCCGGCCCGCCACAGGAGTCGCTGGAGCGCGATGAGACAAGGATATCCCTACCGGCCAAACCCTCCCTAACCCGGACGACGCTAAGCCAATTGTGCGTCGCCCCACGGACCTCCCGGTCGCGGCCGGCTGCGACAGAGCCTGGGCGCGAACCCAGACTCTGGTGGCGCAGCATAGCACTGCGATGCAGTGCTCTAGACCACTGCGCCACCCGGGAGGCTTGAGATACTTCTTACGGAGCCACTCCTTAGTTGCCCTGGCTGTGTGTTTCGGGTCGTTGTCATGCTGGAAGACCCAGCCACGACCCATCATCAATGCTCTTACTGAGGGAAGGAGGTTGTTGGCTAAGATCTCGCAATACATGGCCCCATCCATCCTCCCCTCAATACGGTGCAGTCGTCCTGTCCCCTTTGCAGAAAAGCATCCCCAAAGAATGATGTTTCCACCTCCATGCTTCACGGTTGGGATGGTGTTCTTGGGGTTGTACTCATCCTTCTTCTTCCTCCAAACACGGCGAGTGGAGTTTAGACCAAAAAGCTCTATTTTTGAATCATCAGACCACATGACCTTCTCCCATTCCTCCTCTGGATCATCCAGATGGTCATTGACAAACTTCAGACGGGCCTGGACATGCGCCTGCTTGAGCAGGGGGACCTTGTGTGCGCTGCAGGATTTTAATCCATGACGGCGTAGTGTGTTACTAATGGTTTTCTTTGAGACTGTGGTCCCAGCTCTCTTCAGGTCATTGACCAGGTCCTGCCGTGTAGTTCTGGGCTGATCCCTCACCTTCCTCATGATCATTGATGCCCCACGAGGTGAGATCTTGCATGGAGCCCCAGACCGAGGGTGATTGACCATCATCTTGAACTTCTTCTATTTTCTTCTATTTTCTAATAATTGCGCCAACAGTTGTTGCCTTCTCACCAAGCTGCTTGCCTATTGTCCTGTAGCCCATCCCAGCCTGTTGCATGTCTACAATTTTATCCCTGATGTCCTTATACAGCTCTCTGGTCTTGGCCATTGTGGAGAGGTTGGAGTCTGTTTGATTGAGTGTGTGGACAGGTGTCTTTTATACAGGTAACGAGTTCAAACAGGTGCAGTTAATACAGGTAATGAGTGGAGAACAGGAGGGCTTCTTAAAGAAAAACTTACAGGTCTGTGAGAGCCGAAAGTCTTACTGGTTGGTAGGTGATCAAATACTTATGTCATGCAATAAAATGCAAATTAATTACTTAAAAATCATACAATGTGATTTTCTGGATTTTTGTTTTAGATTCCGTCTCTCACAGTTGAAGTGTACCTATGATAAAAATTACAGACCTCTACATGCTTTGTAAGTAGGAAAACCTGCAAAATCGGCAGTGTATCAAATACTTGTTCTCCCCACTGTATATATACAGTGGGCAAAAAAGTATTTAGTCAGCCACCAATTGTGCAAGTTCTCCCACTTAAAAAGATGAGAGAGGCCTGTAATTTTCATCATAGGTACACTTCAACTATGACAGACAAAATGAGAGAAAAAAAATCCAGAAAATCACATTGTAGGATTTTTTATGAATTTATTAGCAAATTATGGTGGAAAATAAGTATTTGGTCAATAACAAAAGTTTATCTCAATACTTTGTTATATACCCTTTGTTGGCAATGGCAGAGGTCAAACGTTTTCTGTAAGTCTTCACAAGGTTTTCACACACTGTTGCTGGTATTTTGGCCCATTCCTCCATGCAGATCTCCTCTAGAGCAGTGATGTTTTGGGGCTGTTGCTGGGCAACACGGACTTTCAACTCCCTCCAAAGATTTTCTATGGGGTTGAGATCTGGAGACTGGCTAGGCCACTCCAGGACCTTGAAATGCTTCTTATGAAGCCACTCCTTCGTTGCCCGGGCGGTGTGTTTGGGATCATTGTCATGCTGAAAGACCCAGCCACGTTTCATCTTCAATGCCCTTGCTGATGGAAGGAGGTTTTCACTCAAAATCTCACGATACATGGCCCCATTCATTCTTTCCTTTACACGGATCAGTCGTCCTGGTCCCTTTGCAGAAAAACAGCCCCAAAGCATGATGTTTCCACCCCCATGCTTCACAGTAGGTATGGTGTTCTTATGATGCAACTCAGCATTCTTTGTCCTCCAAACACGACGAGTTGAGTTTTTACCAAAAAGTTATATTTTGGTTTCATCTGACATTTACATTTACATTTAAGTCATTTAGCAGACGCTCTTATCCAGAGCGACTTACAAATTGGTGCATTCACCTTATGATATCCATATGACCATATGACCATATGACATTCTCCCAATCTTCTTCTGGATCATCCAAATGCTCTCTAGCAAACTTCAGACGGGCCTGGACATGTACTGGCTTAAGCAGGGGGACACTGCAGGATTTGAGTCCCTGGCGGCGTAGTGTGTTACTGATGGTAGGCTTTGTTACTTTGGTCCCAGCTCTCTGCAGGTCATTCACTAGGTCCCCCCGTGTGGTTCTGGGATTTTTGCTCACCGTTCTTGTGATCATTTTGACCCCATGGGGTGAGATCTTGCGTGGAGCCCCAAATCGAGGGAGATTATCAGTGGTCTTGTATGTCTTCCATTTCCTAATAATTGCTCCCACAGTTGATTTCTTCAAACCAAGCTGCTTACCTATTGCAGATTCAGTCTTCCCAGCCTGGTGCAGGTCTACAATTTTGTTTCTGGTGTCCTTTGACAGCTCTTTGGTCTTGGCCATAGTGGAGTTTGGAGTGTGACTGTTTGAGGTTGTGGACAGGTGTCTTTTATACTGATAACAAGTTCAAACAGGTGCCATTAATACAGGTAACGAGTGGAGGACAGATGAGCCTCTTAAAGAAGAAGTTACAGGTCTGTGAGAGCCAGAAATCTTGCTTGTTTGTAGGTGACCAAATACTTATTTTCCACCATAATTTGCAAATAAATTCATTAAAAATCATACAATGTGATTTTCTGGATTTTCTTTTCTCATTTTGTCTGTCATAGTTGAAGTGTACCTATGATGAAAATTACAGGCCTCTCTCATCTTTTTAAGTGGGAGAACTTGCACAATTGGTGGCTGACTAAATACTTTTTTGCCCCACTGTATATGTTCCCTCCCTCTGTGTCTCTCTCCCTCTCTATATATTTTCCCTCTCTCTCTCTCTCTTTCTCTTTTCCCCTCTCTCGTTCCGTCAAATAAAATAAAATGCATTGCACATGCATTGAATCCAACAAGTGTAGATTTACTGTGAAATGCTTACTTACGAGCCCTTTCTGCACGATGCAGTTAAAAAGTATGAACATGCAAATAGATAAAAACATTAGAAAGAGGAGGAAGGGAAGCGCTACTAAGGTACACTATAGTATATTTTGGTAGATAGAAGGTGCTCTTTGGTAAAAGGTGTAAATTGGTCATCAAAAAGAAAGGAGGACCAAGGCACTCTTCATATAATTAATTAAAATGCCTTTATTAGTATGGCATGTTCAATAGAAACAAAGTTGTTTAAAAACCGACGCGTTTCGGCTGCATGGCCTTCGTCAGGGAGTACAGAAAAAAGAGAATACAATGTCCTCTTTTGAAAGGCTTTTACAATTAGCCCTAATTAGAAGAGGGAGTGGTTACCAAATTGGACACACCTAGTAAGCAATAATATACACATGAAAAGGTGAAATACTGTAGCTATGTTATCATGAGCATACAACTCCAAGCTAGAAGCATCAGAACACCCAGAGAGGCAGTTCCAACCCTAACCATGACTGGGAGAAGTGTCCAGAACAAGAAAGCAATATATTCCACAGTACTCCAGACCACAGCAAAACATGAACAACAGTCCAAACATAGCTAGAGGGCAATTGAGCAAAATGTCCACTAGATGACAGCAAATGGACCCATCACGACCCTACAGGAAGGGTGAGAAATCCATATCTTCATTTAAACCAGGGTACTTAGTGGCCTGTAGTTTGTAAATCCAAAAACTTTCCCTTTGGTTTAACTGTTTAAGACGGTCCCCTTTTCCAATAGAGGCCGGAACATGATCAATACCCATAGCTTGTAGGGAGGCAGGGTTACCATGGTGTAAGGACTTGTGGTTACCAATTTGGTAACCACTCCCTCTTCTAATTAGGGCTAATTGGAAAAGCCTTTCAAAAGAGGACATTGTATTCTCTTTTTTCTGTACTCCCTGACGAAGGCCATGCAGCCGAAACGCGTCGGTTTTTAAACAACTTTGTTTCTATTGAACATGCCATACTAATAAAGGCATTTTAATTAATTATATGAAGAGTGCCTTGGTCCTCCTTTCTTTTTGATAGATAAAAACATTTTTATAAATTAAAATTAAAATAACGAGGCTACATATAGGCTATATACAAGCTACATATAGGCTATATACAGGCTACATATAGGTTATATACAGGCTATACATAGGCTATATACAGATTACATATAGGCAACATACAGATGATATACAGGCTATATACAGATTACATACAGGCTACATACAGATTATATACAGGCTATATATAGGCTACATACAGATTACAGGCTACATACAGATTACATATAGGCTACATACAGATTATATACAGGTTACATACAGATTATATACAGGCTATATACAGGCTACATACAGGCTACATACAGATTACATACAGGCTATATACAGGCTACATACAGGCTACATACAGGCTATATACAGATTACATATAGGCTACATATAGATTACATACAGGCTATATATAGGCTACATACAGGCTACATACAGGCTACATACAGGATATATACAGATTACATATAGGCTACATATAGATTACATACAGGCTATATACAGGCTACAGGAATCCAAGATGGCGTAGCAGTGTAGGCGTGTTTTTGTTCGTCCTCCCTTGTACTTTTGTATTTTTTGTATTTTTTGTATATTTATATATATTTTTTTTCTATCTCTTTTCGATTTTTAATTCGATTATACCTTCCGGTAACCTGCCTCACCCAATGTGATACGGAATCGCTATTATTTTTAACTTTGGAACACTTTCAAGAACCTCCAGTAGCTAACCAGCTAATCAGCTACAAGCTATTTAGTCATTTTTAGCCACTGCTAGCGGCTTTTAACTTCTGCACAGACACCAACCCTGTTCTTAGCCTGGATATTACTCGCCAATCTACCAGCATCGGACTGTCTCTCCACAACAACGCCGGATTCCTGCCGTAATCCCTGAGCCACTACTTCTGATCCTCACAGCTAGCTTGCAGCTAGCTAGCTCACAGCTAGCTTGCACCCTCCATGGCACCCAGTATCGAAGCTATCCCCTAACGCCACTGCCACAAAGCTAGCACCAGTTAGCAAACAAAATTCTACAATACCTCTTTCGCCATCTGGCTTGGATTCTCTGTCGACACGGCGCCCCGCCGCACCACCACGTCTGGTCTGCCGACGAATACTCCATCCGCTGTGCCCTCAACCGGCCTCCGTCTGAGCAGACCACCCCCGGGCTACTAACTTTAAACGCCGCGTGCTAGCGTGGTGACGGCCTCCCTGTTCCATCCACTGCTCCCCCCTGGACACTACGATCACTTGGCTACATAGCTGATGCCTGCTGGACTGTCCATTAATCACGGTACTCCATTCTGTTTATTTGTGTTTATCTGTCGGCCCCAGCTGCGAACTCAGGCTCTGTGTGTAGTTAATCCGACCCTCTCTGCCTAGTCATCGCCATTTTACCTGCTGTTGTTGTGTTAGCTGACTAGCTGCTGTTGTCTCACCTGTTGTTTTAGCTAGCTCTCCCATTCAAGACCTGCGATTACTTTATGCCTTACTATATGTCTCTCTCAAATATCAATATGCCTTGTATACTGTTGTTCGGGTTAGTTATCATTGTTTCAGTTTTCAATGGAGCCCGTAGTTCCACTCCTAATACCTATGATACCTCCTTTGTCCCACCTCCCACACATGCGGTGACCTCACCCATTATAACCAGCATGTCCAGAGATACAACCTCTCTTATCATCACCCAGTGCCTGGGCTTACCTCCGCTGTACCCGCACCCCACCATACCCCTGTCTGCACATTATGCCCTGAATATATTCTACCACGCCCATAAATCTGCTCCTTTTATTCCTTGTCCCCAACGCTCTAGGCGACCAGTTTTGATAGCCTTTAGCCGCACCCTCATCCTACTACTCCTCTGTTCCTCGGGTGATGTGGAGGTAAACCCAGGCCCTGCATGTCCCCAGGCACCCTCATTTGTTGACTTCTGTGATCGAAAAAGCCTTGGTTTCATGCATGTCAACATCAGAAGCCTCCTCCCTAAGATTGTTTTACTCACTGCTTTAGCACACTCTGCCAACCCTGATGTCCTTGCCGTGTCCGAATCCTGGCTTAGGAAGGCCACCAAAAATTCTGAGATTTCCATACCCAACTATAACACTTTCCGTCAAGATAGAACTACCAAAGGGGGAGGAGTTGCAATCTACTGCAGAGATAGCCTGCAAAGTTCTGTCATACTTTCCAGGTCTATGCCCAAACAGTTCGAACTTCTAATTTTAAAAATTAATCTCTCCAGAAATAAGTCTCTCACTGTTGCCGCCTGCTACCGACCACCCTCAGCTCCCAGCTGTGCCCTGGACACCATCTGTGAATTGATCGCTCCCCATCTAGCTTCAGAGTTTGTTCTGTTAGGTGACCTAAACTGGGATATGCTTAACACCCCGGCAGTCCTACAATCAAAGCTAGATGCCCTCAATCTCACACAAATCATCAAGGAACCCACCAGGTACAACCCTACATCCGTAAACATGGACACCCTAATAGACATTATCCTGACCAACTTGCCCTCCAAATACACCTCTGCTGTCTTCAATCAGGATCTCAGCGATCACTGCCTCATTGCCTGTATCCGCTACGGGTCCGCGGTCAAACGACCACCCCTCATCACTGTCAAACGCTCCCTAAAACACTTCTGCGAGCAGGCCTTTCTAATCGACCTGGCCCGGGTATCCTGGAAAGATATTGACCTCATCCCGTCAGTTGAGGATGCCTGGTCATTCTTTAAAAGTAACTTCCTCACCATCTTAGACAAGCATGCTCCGTTCAAAAAATGCAGAACTAAGAACAGATATAGCCCTTGGTTCACTCCAGACCTGACTGCCCTCGACCAGCACAAAAACATCCTGTGGCGAACTGCAATAGCATCGAATAGTCCCCGCGATATGCAACTGTTCAGGGAAGTCAGGAACCAATACACGCAGTCAGTCAGGAAAGCAAAGGCCAGCTTCTTCAAGCAGAAATTTGCATCCTGTAGCTCTAACTCCAAAAAGTTCTGGGACACTGTAAAGTCCATGGAGAACAAGAGCACCTCCTCCCAGCTGCCCACTGCACTGAGGCTAGGTAACACGGTCACCACCGATAAATCCGTGATAATCGAAGACTTCAACAAGCATTTCTCAACGGCTGGCCATGCCTTCCTCCTGGCTACTCCAACCTTGGCCAACAGCTCCATTCCCCCCGCTGCTACTCGCCCAAGCCTCCCCAGCTTCTCCTTTACCCAAATCCAGATAGCAGATGTTCTGAAAGAGCTGCAAAACCTGGACCCATACAAATCAGCTGGGCTTGACAATCTGGACCCTCTATTTCTGAAACTGTCCGCCGCCATTGTCGCACCCCCTATTACCAGCCTGTTCAACCTCTCCTTCGTATCATCTGAGATCCCCAAGGATTGGAAAGCTGCCGCGGTCATCCCCCTCTTCAAAGGGGGAGACACCCTGGACCCAAACTGTTACAGACCTATATCCATCCTGCCCTGCCTATCTAAGGTCTTCGAAAGCCAAGTCAACAAACAGATCACTGACCATCTCGAATCCCACCGTACCTTCTCCGCTGTGCAATCCGGTTTCCGAGCAGGTCACGGGTGCACCTCAGCCACGCTCAAGGTACTAAACGATATCATAACCGCCATCGATAAAAGACAGTACTGTGCAGCCGTCTTCATCGACCTGGCCAAGGCTTTCGACTCTGTCAATCACCATATTCTTATCGGCAGACTCAGTAGCCTCGGTTTTTCTAATGACTGCCTTGCCTGGTTCACCAACTACTTCGCAGACAGAGTTCAGTGTGTCAAATCGGAGGGCATGTTGTCCGGTCCTCTGGCAGTCTCTATGGGGGTACCACAGGGTTCAATTCTCGGGCCGACTCTTTTCTCTGTGTATATCAATGATGTTGCTCTTGCTGCGGGCGATTCCCTGATCCACCTCGACGCAGACGACACCATTCTGTATACTTCTGGCCCTTCCTTGGACACTGTGCTATCTAACCTCCAAACGAGCTTCAATGCCATACAACACTCCTTCCGTGGCCTCCAACTGCTCTTAAATGCTAGTAAAACCAAATGCATGCTTTTCAACCGGTCGCTGCCTGCACCCGCACGCCCGACTAGCATCACCACCCTGGATAGTTCCGACCTAGAATATGTGGACATCTATAAGTACCTAGGTGTCTGGCTAGACTGCAAACTCTCCTTCCAGACTCATATCAAACATCTCCAATCCAAAATTAAATTGAGAGTCGGCTTTCTATTTCGCAACAAAGCCTCCTTCACTCACGCCGCCAAACTTACCCTAGTAAAACTGACTATCCTACCGATCCTCGACTTCGGCGATGTCATCTACAAAATAGCTTCCAATACTCTACTCAGCAAACTGGATGCAGTTTATCACAGTGCCATCCGTTTTGTTACTAAAGCACCTTATACCACCCACCACTGCGACCTGTATGCTCTAGTCGGCTGGCCCTCGCTGCATGTTCGTCGTCAGACCCACTGGCTCCAGGTCATCTACAAGGCTATGCTAGGTAAAGCGCCGTCTCAGTTCACTGGTCACGATGGCAACACCCACCGTAGCACGCGCTCCAGCAGGTGTATCTCACTGATCATCCCTAAAGCCAAAACCTCATTTGGCCGCCTTTCCTTCCAGTTCTCTGCTGCCTGCGACTGGAACGAATTGCAAAATTCTCTGAAGTTGGAGACTTTTATCTCCCTCAACAACTTTAAACATCTGCTATCTGAGCAGCTAACCGATCGCTGCAGCTGTACATAGTCCATTGGTAAATAGCCCACCCAATTTACCTACCTCCTCCCCATACTGTTTTTATTTATTTACTTTTCTGCTCTTTTGCACACCAGTACCCTCTATTTGCACATGATCATCTGATGATTTATCACCCAAGTGTTAATCTGCTAAATTGTAATTATTCGCTCCTATGGCCTATTTATTGCCTACCTCCTCATGCCTTTTGCACACATTATATATAGATTCTCTTTTTTTTTCTTTTTTTCCTACTATGTTATTGACTTGTTTATTGTTTACTCCATGTGTAACTCTGTGTTGTCTGTTCACACTGCTATGCTTTATCTTGGCCAGGTCGCAGTTGCAAATGAGAACTTGTTCTCAACTAGCCTACCTGGTTAAATAAAGGTGAAATAAAATAAATAAAAATAAAATAAAAAATATACAGGATATATACAGATTACATATAGGCTACATATAGATTACATACAGGCTATATACAGATTATATACAGGCCATATACAGGCTACATATAGGCTACATACAGGCTATATACAGGCTACATATAGGCTACATACAGGCTATATACAGGCTACATATAGGCTACATACAGGCTATATACAGGCTACATATAGGCTACATACAGGCTATATACAGGCTACACATAGGCTACATACAGATTACATACAGGCTATATACAGGCTACATATAGGCTACATACAGGCTATATACAGGCTACATATAGGCTACATACAGATTACATACAGGCTATATACAGGCCATATACAGGCTACATACAGGCTATATACAGATTACATATAGGCTACATACAGATTACATACAGGCTATATACAGGCTACATACAGGCTATATACAGATTACATATAGGCTACATACAGATTATATACAGGCCATATACAGGCTACATACAGGGTATATACAGATTACATATAGGCTACATACAGATTACATATAGGCTATATACAGATTACATACAGGCTATATACAGGCTATATACAGATTACATATAGGCTACATATAGATTACATACAGGCTACATACAGGCTATATACAGATTACATATAGGCTACATACAGATTATATACAGGCTATATACAGATTACATACAGGCTATATACAGGCTATATACAGATTACATATAGGCTACATATAGATTACATACAGGCTACATACAGATTACATACAGGCTATATACAGGCCGTATACAGGCTAAATACAGGCTATATACAGAT
Organism: Salvelinus alpinus; assembly: GCF_045679555.1. Classification (NCBI taxonomy): domain Eukaryota; kingdom Metazoa; phylum Chordata; class Actinopteri; order Salmoniformes; family Salmonidae; genus Salvelinus; species Salvelinus alpinus. Next base: position 3,763,943 of record NC_092089.1, on the reverse strand, counting down.
TACATATATCAAATCAAATAAAATTTTATTTGTCACATACACATGGTTAGCAGATGTTAATGCGAGTGTAGCGAAATGCTTGTGCTTCTAGTTCCGACAATGCAGTAATAACCAACAAGTAATCTAACCTAACAATTCCACAACTACTACCTTATACACACAAGTGTAAAGGGATAAAGAATATGTACATAAAGATATATGAATTAGTGATGGTACAGAACGGCATAGGCAAGATGCAGTAGATGGTATAGTGTACAGTCTATACATATGAGATGAGTAATGTAGGGTATGTAAACATAAAGTGGCATAGTTTAAAGTGGCTAGTGATACATGTATTACATAAAGATGGCAAGATGCAGTAGATGATATAGAGTACAGTATATACATATACATATGAGATGAGTAATGTAGGGTATGTAAACATTATATTAAGTGGCATTGTTTAAAGTGGCTAGTGATACATTTTTACATAATTTCCATCAATTCCCATTATTAAAGTGGCTGGAGTTGAGTCAGTATGTTGGCAGCGGCCACTAAATGTTAGTGGTGGCTGCTTAACAGTCTGATGGCCTTGAGATAGAAGCTGTTTTTCAGTCTCTCGGTCCCTGCTTTGATGCACCTGTACTGACCTCGCCTTCTGGATGATAGCGGGGTGAACAGGCAGTGGCTCGGGTGGTTGTTGTCCTTGATGATCTTTATGGCCTTCCTGTGACATCGGGTGGTGTAGGTGTCCTGGAGGGCAGGTAGTTTGCCCCCGGTGATGCGTTCTGCAGACCTCACTACCCTCTGGAGAGCCTTACGGTTGTGGGCGGAGCAGTTGCCGTACCAGGCGGTGATACAGCCCGACAGGATGCTCTCGATTATGCATCTGTAGAACTTTGTGAGTGCTTTTGGTGACAAGCCGATTTTCTTCAGCCTCCTAAGGTTGAAGAGGCGCTGCTGTGCCTTCTTCACAACGCTGTCTGTTTCGGTGGATTAATTCAGTTTGTCCGTGATGTGTACACCGAGGAACTTAAAACTTTCCACCTTCTCCACTACTGTCCCGTCGATGTGGATAGGGGGGTGCTCCCTCTGCTGTTTCCTGAAGTCCACAATCATCTCCTTTGTTTTGTTGACGTTGAGTGTGAGGTTATTTTCCTGACACCACACTCCGAGGGCCCTCACCTCCTCCCTGTAGGCCGTCTCGTCGTTGTTGGTAATCAAGCCTACCACTGTAGTGTCGTCCGCAAACTTGATGATTGAGTTGGAGGCGTGCATGGCCACGCAGTCGTGGGTGAACAGGGAGTACAGGAGAGGGCTCAGAACGCACCCTTGTGGGGCCCCAGTGTTGAGGATCAGCGGGGTGGAGATGTTGTTACCTACCCTCACCACCTGGGGGCGGCCCGTCAGGAAGTCCAGGACCCAGTTGCACAGGGCGGGGTCGAGACCCAGGGTCTCGAGCTCGATGATGAGTTTGGAGGGTACTATGGTGTTAAATGCTGAGCTGTAGTCGATGTACAGCATTCTCACATAGGTATTCCTCTTGTCCAGATGGGTTAGGGCAGTGTGCAGTGTGGTTGCGATTGCGTCGTCTGTGGACCTATTGGGTCGGTAAGCAAATTGGAGTGGGTCTAGGGTGTCAGGTAGGGTGGAGGTGATATGGTCCTTGACTAGTCTCTCAAAGCACTTCATGATGACGGAAGTGAGTGCTACGGGGCGGTAGTCGTTTAGCTCAGTTACCTTAGCTTTCTTGGGAACAGGAACAATGGTGGCCCTCTTGAAGCATGTGGGAACAGCAGACTGGGATAAGGATTGATTGAATATGTCCTTAAACACACCAGCCAGCTGGTCTGCGCATGCTCTGAGGACGCGGCTGGGAATGCCGTCTGGGCCTGCAGCCTTGCAAGGGTTAACACGTTTAAATGTTTTACCTCGGCTGCAGTGAAAGAGAGCCCGCAGGTTTTGGTAGCGGGCCGTGTCAGTGGCACTGTATTGTCCTCAAAGCGAGCAAAAAAGTTATTTAGTCTGTCTGGGAGCAAGACATCCTGGTCCGCGACGGGGCTGGTTTTCTTTTTGTAATCCGTGATTGACTGTAGACCCTGCCACATACCTCTTGTGTCTGAGCTGTTGAATGGCGACTCTACTTTGTCTCTATACTGGGACTTAGCTTGTTTGATTGCCTTGCGGAGTGAATAGCTACACTGTTTGTATTCGGTCATGTTTCCGGTCACCTTGCCCTGGTTAAAAGCAGTGGTTCGCGCTTTCAGTTTCACGCGAATGCTGCCATCAATCCACGGTTTCTGGTTTGGGAATGTTTTAATCGTTGCTGTGGGTACGACATCGTCAATGCACTTTCTAATGAACTCGCTCACCGAATCAGCGTATTCGTCAATGTTGTTGTTGGACGCAATGCGGAACATATCCCAATCCACGTGATCGAAGCAGTCTTGAAGCGTGGAATCAGATTGGTCGGACCAGCGTTGAACAGACCTGAGCGCGGGAGCTTGCTGTTTTAGTTTCTGTTTGTAGGCTGGAAGCAACAAAATGGAGTCGTGGTCAGCTTTTCCGAAAGGAGGGCGGGGGAGGGCCTTATATGCGTCGCGGAAGTTAGTATAACAATGATCCAAGGTTTTACCAGCCCTGGTAGCACAATCGATATGCTGATAGAATTTAGGGAGTTTTGTTTTCAGATTAGCCTTGTTAAAATCCCCAGCTACGATGAATGCAGCCTCAGGGTGTGTGGTTTCCAGTTTACAAAGAGTCCGATAAAGTTTGTTCAGGGCCATCGATGTGTCTGCTTGGGGGGGAATATATACGGCTGTGATTATAATCGAAGAGAATTCCCTTGGTAGATAATGTGGTCGACATTTGATTGTGAGGAATTCTAAATCCGGTGAACAGAATGACTTGAGTTCCTATATGCTACATACAGATTACATACAGGCTATATACAGGTTACATACAGGCTATATACAGGTTATATACAGGCTATATAGAGGCTACATACAGATTATATACAGATTACATATAGGCTACATACAGGCTATATACAGATTACATATATGCTACATACAGATTACATATAGGCTACATACAGGCTATATACAGGCTATATACAGATTACATACAGGCTACATACAGATTACATATAGGCTACATACAGGCTATATACAGATTACATATAGGCTACATACAGATTACATACAGGCTATATATAGGCTACATACAGGCTATATAGAGTTTATATATAAACTACATATAGATAACATACAGATTACATACAGGCTACATACAGATTATATACAGGCTACATACAGGCTACATACAGATTACATACAGGCTATATCCAGGCTACATACAGGCTATATAGAGTTTATATATAAACTACATATAGATAACATACAGATTACATACAGGCTACATACAGATTATATACAGGCTACATACAGGCTACATACAGATTACATACAGGTTATATACAGGCTACATACAGGCTATATAGAGTTTATATATAAGCTACATATAGATAACATACAGATTACATACAGGCTACATACAGATTACATACAGGCTACATACAGACTATATACAGGCTACATACAGACTATTTACACCTTCTCTCTCTGTTTATTTTCTGTCTGTCTGTCTGTCTGTCTGTCTGTCTGTCTGTCTGTCTGTCTGTCTGTCTGTCTGTCTGTCTGTCTGTCTGTCTGTCTGTCTGTCTGTCTGTCTGTCTGTCTGTCTGTCTGTCTGTCTGTCTGTCTGTCTGTCTGTCTGTCTGTCTGTCTGTCTGTCTGTCTGTCTGTCTGTCTGCAGTCTCCTATGTTTAGTCATTGTATCCAAGCTGGTGAATCATAATATGTTGTCATTAGTGATTATTAACAGTAGACCAATCCACTTTGTTGTGATTCAGCTCAGCATATGGACTCAAACTGCTGCTATGCTACAATCCTTAACTACATCACACACACACACACACACCATATGCGCATATGGATGTGTGTGAGTGTGTCTGTGTGTTGGTGAAACTGCTGACAGTTAACATTATTACTCCCTCCCTGTCAGAGAGAGAGAGAGAGGAGAGAATTAAGGGCCGCAGATCAATACACAGACACACACACACACACACACACACACACACACACACACACACACACACACACACACACACACACACACACACACACACACACACACACACACACACACACACACACACACACACACACACACACACACCATACTCCTCATCACTCAGAACACACACAAGCTTGTTAACAAAGCACCTGATTCCTGTGCCTGCATGGCTCAATAAGGATTCCCGGGCCTTCGTAGGAGGCGATGTGTGTGTGCATGTGTGTGTATGTTCATGTGTGTGTGTGCAAGTGTGTGTGCGCGTGTGTGTGTGTGTGTGTGTGTGTGTGTGTGTGTGTGTGTGTGTGTGTGTGTGTGTGTGCGTGTGCGTGTGCGTGTGTGTGTGTGTGTGTGTGTGTGTGTGTGTGTGTGCATGTGTGTGTGCATGTGTGTGTGTGTGTGTCTGTAGGCACTGAGATGGCTGTTTCAACAGACGGTGGCAGTGCAGAGCTCCATGATTAACGACTAGTACACATCTCATTGTGATAGAGAGGGAGGAATATTCCCTTCTGTGAGCAGATTCACAAATGGTAATGGTGTTGTCCTAAGTAGGCCTGGCAGACTGATAGGTTGGTGTTGCTGTCAGGGGGCTGGACGATCAGTCGACTAAATCCTCTAACCACACACACACACGCGCGCACGCACACACACTCTGAACCTGCACAGCAAATTAGAATAAAAATTCCAACTGTTGGATATCCTAACTCTGGCTGGATTCCAATAGAAATTACACATCACTTTGCAAGCCAGCATAATGTGACTTGCAGGCCTGATGTGGCCTGTAAACCAGGAAGTTCCTATCACCACTGTGTTAGGGTAAAAGTAGGCCCTCAAAGCAAGGCCTTGATTCACTTATGTATTCATTTGGTAAAAGTCACAGGCATTTAAAAGAAAAGAATTCAACAACCATGTCTCTGTCACTAACAAATAGTCATGGATGGTAACTCTACAATTCCCTCAAACAGTTAAAACAACATCCAAAATGACTTACTGTATCAGTGGTTTTGTTTAACACTAATAGGAGTTAACTCTAGATCATAACTCATGTTAAACAGAAATAACACTGAAGATGAATTACCCCATAGTGTTCAGTTTGATTATAAACTGTGTTGTTCCAGCCCTGAATGCTGATTGGCTGACAGACATGGTATATCAGACCGTATATCACAGGAATGACAA
>NC_092089.1:3638651-3753651 GCF_045679555.1 Salvelinus alpinus | reverse complement strand
GGATGAAGGGCTGGGGTTGACGTTGTTATAGCGTCGTTAGGGTATGGAATGGTGTATGTGTTAAGACAGGATTAGGAGAGGGGGAAGAGGAGAGGGGGAGATGAGAGAGGGGGAGATGAGAGAGGGAAGATGAGAGGGGGAAGATGAGAGGGGGAAGGAGAGAGAGAGAGAGAGAGAGAGAGAGAGAGAGAGAGAGAGAGAGAGAGAGAGAGAGAGAGAGAGAGAGAGAGAGAGAGAGAGAGAGAGAGAGAGTGAAAGGGCGAGGGGGTGAGAGAGAGAGAGCGAGAGAGAGCGAGAGAGGGAGAGAGAGGGAGAGGGAGAGGGAGAGAGAGAGCGAGAGAGAGAGAGAGAGAGAGAGAGTGAAGGGGAGAGAGAGAGGGAGGGGGAGGCAGAGAGAGAGAGTGAAGGGGAGAGAGATAGATAGAGAGAGAAAGAAAGAGAGAGAGGGAGGCAGAGAGAGAGAGAGTGAAGGGGAGAGAGAGAGAAAGAAAGGGAGAGGGAGGCAGAGAGAGAGTGAAGGTGAGAGAGAGAGAAAGAAAGAGAGAGAGGGAGAGGGAGGCAGAGAGAGAGAGTGAAGGGGAGAGATCGAGAAAGAAAGAGAGATACATAGAGAAAGAAAGAGAGAGAGAGAGGGAGGGAGAGGGAGGCAGAGAGAGAGTGAAGGGGAAAGAGATAGATAGAGAGAGAGAGTGAGAGAGAGCGAGGGAGGGGGAGAGAGATTGAATAGTGACACAGCTTGAACACAATGAGGTCAGGGTGAAGAAGTGTTCCTAATTGAACCAGATAGAAGAGAAGACAGAGAGGTCCTCACAGACCAATGAGAGGTACAGACAGAGAGGTCCTCACAGACCAATGAGAGGAACAGACGGAGAGGTCCTCACAGACCAATGAGAGGAACAGAGACAGAGAGGTCCTCACAGACCAATGAGAGGAACAGAGACAGAGAGGTCCTCACAGACCAATGAGAGGAACAGAGACAGAGAGGTCCTCACAGACCAATGAGAGGAACAGAGACAGAGAGGTCCTCACAGACCAATGAGAGGAACAGACGGAGAGGTCCTCACAGACCAATGAGAGGAACAGAGACAGAGAGATCCTCACAGACCAATGAGAGGAACAGAGACAGAGAGGTCCTCACAGACCAATGAGAGGAACAGAGACAGAGAGGTCCTCACAGACCAATGAGAGGAACAGACGGAGATATCCTCAAAGACCAATGAGAGTAACAGAGACAGAGAGGTCCTCACAGACCAATGAGAGGAACAGAGACATAGATCCTCACAGACCAATGAGAGGAACAGAGACATAGATCCTCACAGACCAATGAGAGGAACAGACGGAGAGGTCCTCACAGACCAATGAGAGGTACAGACAGAGAGGTCCTCACAGACCAATGAGAGGAACAGACGGAGATATCCTCACAGACCAATGAGAGGTACAGACGGAGAGGTCCTCACAGACCAATGAGAGGAACAGACGGAGAGGTCCTCACAGACCAATGAGAGGAACAGACAGAGAGGTCCTCACAGACCAACCAGAGGAACAGACGGAGAGGTCCTCACAGACCAATGAGAGGTACAGACAGAGAGGTCCTCACAGACCAATGAGAGGTACAGACAGAGAGGTCCTCACAGAACAATGAGAGGAACAGAGACAGAGAGGTCCTCACAGACCAACCAGAGGAACAGAGACAGAGAGGTCCTCACAGACCAATGAGAGGAACAGAGACAGAGATCCTCACAGACCAATGAGAGGAACAGAGACATAGGTCCTCACAGACCAATGAGAGGAACAGACGGAGAGGTCCTCACAGACCAATGAGAGGAACAGAGACAGAGATCCTCACAGACCAATGAGAGGAACAGAGACAGAGAGGTCCTCACAGACCAACCAGAGGAACAGAGACAGAGATCCTCACAGACCAATGAGAGGAACAGAGACAGAGAGGTCCTCACAGACCAATGAGAGGAACAGAGACAGAGAGGTCCTCACAGACCAATGAGAGGAACAGAGACAGAGAGATCCTCACAGACCAATGAGAGGAACAGAGACAGAGAGGTCCTCACAGACCAATGAGAGGAACAGAGACAGAGAGGTCCTCACAGACCAACCAGAGGAACAGAGACAGAGAGGAGTGGAGGAAGAGAGGAGTGGAGGAAGAGAGGAGTGGAGGAAGAGAGGAGTGGAGGAAGAGAGGAGTGGAGGAAGAGAGGAATGGAGGAAGAGAGGAGTGGAGGAAGAGAGGAGTGGAGGAAGAGAGGAATGGAGGAAGAGAGGAATGGAGGAAGAGAGGAGTGGAGGAAGAGAGGAGTGGAGGAAGAGAGGAGTGGAGGAAGAGAGGAATGGAGGAAGAGAGGAATGGAGGAAGAGAGGAGTGGAGGAAGAGAGGAGTGGAGGAGAGAAAACATGTAGATCATTTGTAAAGGATGGAGGGAGCGAAGAAGTTGCATGGATATGGAGACAGAGAGAAGGGAGAAAGAGAGAGCAGGAGGATAGAGTGATGGTGTGAGGTGTTTCTGGGTAAAGGGGTAATACACACATTGAGGTGATCAGTGAGGTGTGTAGCGGGATAGAGAGAGGAGCTGTGACATGGAAAATACCTCCTGGAAAACTGAGAAACTCCAAAGGTTCCGTTCTGCAAGTCTCAGGACAAGTAGTGATGGAGGAGGAACAGTCAGACCAGGGCTTGAACCGGAGACCCTGGGTTGCAGGGCAGGCATTCTGCCATAAAGGTCCAGACCTCTTGGCAGAGGGCGTAGTGTGCTCACATACAAGTAGACGAACCCAACATAGACCAGGGGTGATACAGTGGATTGATTCATCAGTGTAAAACGGAACGTGTGGCTTAGTTAGAAATGGACTCTTTGGTTCATTTTCCAAATACAGGTGTCCTATGTATACACACACACACTCATCAACATACACACAGGCACACACAAACACACTCATCAGTGTGTACACACACACAGACACACACACTCTTCTTTGTAAATGAATCTGACAGAAACACTGGTTATGGACATGGGCATCCCTAAAACCGTATCACGACCTAAGAGACCAGTAAAACACACACACACAAATACGCATACACATAGCATACACACACACCGCCGCCGTAGTGAAACGTGAAGAGAGGGGTCTTACTGTATATTGGAGCTGTTCCAATGCACCGCGTGCCTGTTGGCACACACCTGGTACATGTTTGCCCAGGTGAGAGTTAGCACACAGAGAGACAGCGTTGCAAGAGACATGCTCTCCGAATCTCTCTTTCTCTCCCGTTCTTCCCTCTCTTCTCTCTCCTTCTTTTCCTCGCGTTCGGCACCTTCACCCCACGAAATGCGGCATCCCGGACTTGGTGGTTTAAAAGATAATAAAAACAGACTTCAGTTGAGAGGGTAAAATACAGCAGTGTAACGGAATAAGGCTGCGTTCCTTAGCGCACTGGGGACATATTGTAAAACTCTAGTTCCATTGTGATACGCGAGGTCCCCCTCCCCCCTACCGCGAGCCCGCGTCCCCCAAAATCACAGTCTGACAACGGGGATTTGTTGCTGCTTCCCTGCCAGACGGGTTCCCTACAAAATAGCTGTTTATGGTGCTTTCATACCGAGGAGATCCTCTCCTAGAGCGGGGAATGAGAGGTGGGCGGTCTGGCTTTCGACCACAGGAGAGCGTCTTCTAGAATGAACCCGGGTCCTTAGCTGTCCGCTGGCCGTCCGAAAAGAGGGGTGCAGCGTAGTATGGGCTGCGCTAATTTGATGAAATCAGCATTAACAAAAGGAGAGAGACACGGAGTCCATTCACATTAACAGCGTGCATCGCCTACGCACCATTCTCACTCGGAAATGTTGAGTTTACATTGGAAAATACGTTAATTCTTCATCTGGCGTAGATCCCTACTTGATGCGCATTTGAAGAATCCGTAATTGATTAAGAATTGTTTTTATTCTCCCTCTTGCAAATAGTTTCAAACAGCGAGTTTCTTCATTTTCTGAGTGTCTGTCCATCCATCCTGCGATACTCGCAATCATAAATACTCATTCGTCTCTCGTTCTCGCTCTTTCCCTCTCCTCCTCTCTCCTCGCTCTCTCTATTTGGTAGGCAGCGCTCGTTCAGTCACTAACTCCACCCCCAGCAAATGACAAATGCGTGTCTTCAGTGGACTAGCGTCTCATTCCTTCATTTGAACCCCAGTCGTCTTCACATCACTTGTCTATCAGAGATCTGCCAGGAAAGTTTTGTTAAAGCTGTTTATATTCCTCCCAAAAAGAAAAACAGTCGCGAACACACAGCCATCTCCATAGACAAACATTGGCAGTAGAATGGCCTTACTGAAGAGCACCATCATAGGGTGCCACCTTTTCAACAAGTCAGTTTGTAAAATATCTGCCCTGCTAGAGCTTCCCAGGTCAACTGTAAGTGCTGTGAAGTGGAAACATCTAGGAGCAACAACGGCTCAGCCGCGAAGTGGTAGGCCACACAAGCTCACCGAATGCTGAAGCGCTTAGCGAGTAAAAATCATCCGTCCTCGGTTGCAACACTCACTACCAACTTCCAAACGGCCTCTGGAAGCAACGTCAGCACAGGAACGATTCGTCAGGAGATTCATGAAATGGGTTTCCATGGTTGAGCAGCCTCACACAAGCCTAAGATCACCATGCGCAATGCCAAGCGTCGGCTGGAGTGGTGTAAAGCTCACCGCCATTGGACTCTGTAGCAGTAGAAACATGTTCTCTGGAATAATGAATCACGCTTCACCATCTGGCAGTCCAACCGACAAATCTGGGTTTGGCTGATGCCAGGAGAACGCCACCTGCCCCAATGCATAGTGCCAACTGTAAAATTTGGTGAAGGAGGAATAATGGCCTGGAGCTGTTTTTAATGTTTCGGGCTAGGCCTCTTAGTTCCAGTGAAGGGAAATCTTAACACTACAGCATACAATGACATTCTAGACGATTCTGTGCTTCCAACTTTGTGGCAACAGTTTGGGGAAGGCTCTTTCAGCAGCACGACAATGCCCTCGTGCACATAGTGAGGTCCATACAGAAATGGTTTGTCGAGAAGCACGTCCCCACAGCAGTGTTACAACATCTAGTGGAGGCTGTTATAGCAGCAAAGGGGGGACCAACTCCATATTAATGCCCATGACTTTGGAATGAGATGTTTGACAAGCAGGTGTCCACATACTTTTGGTCGTGTACTTTTGGTCCTACAGGACCCCATGCCTATCCTCTCTCTCTCCATCTGTAGACAATTTTTATGTATTATCCGTGTTTTCACCCCTTTACCCCCCTGTACCCCCCCTCCATCGCCCCTCCCCCCCACATCACACACACTGGGCTGGTTTAAGCTCTCCTGGGCTGAGGGTCCAGACATAGTAAGTCAGTCTAATACAGCATTATTCTTATCTACAATCCTCTTGTAACACGCCACGTTCACACGTTCACACACACAGACACACAGGGATTAATTTGTTCCTCGCTCCCACTCTGATCTGTGAGTAGAGTTAATGTACCTGTAAAACAGACAGAGAACCACTAATGAGAGGTGAACCTTTACCATATCTCTCTCCCCCCCCCTCTCTCTCTCTCTCTCTCTCTCTCTCTCTCTCTCTCTCTCTCTCTCTCTCTCTCTCTCTCTCTCTCTCTCTCTCTCTCTCCCCTCCTTTTCTTTCTCTCTCTGACATCTCTCTCTGACTATCTGACATCATACAGATACTGAGTTAGGGTACACTACCCATCAAACATCACCTTACTGTGTGTGTGTTAGATTCATCTTGACAGAGAGGGATGGTGAGAGGGAGAGATGGAGGTACGAAGGGAGAGAGAGAGAGATGGAAGATGGGAGAAATATTGTTACAGTTTTCCTCTCGTCTGCTGGGAATGAGTTGGTTAAGAAGAAGTCAGAATGATTTATTGGTAGAAAAAGGAGGGAAATAGAGAGAAGGAGAAAGAGAGAGATGAGATGTCATTGGGGAATCCCTCTGTCTTTTCTCTTCCTCCTTTCTCTTTATGAGCTGTCCATTCCTCTCTCCCTGTCTCCTCCACCTGCCTCGCCCTCCCATCTGTTTCAACCACAAACTTTTACAATAGATATTCTCTTGCTCTCTCTCTCACACACACAAACACGCAGGCACGCAGGCACGCAGGCACGCACGCACGCACACACACACACACACACACACACACACACACACACACACACACACACACACACACACACACACACACACACACACACACACAGAGAGAGAGAGACCAGACGTTACATTTGAGTCATTTAGCAGACACTCTTATCCAGAACGACTTACAGTTAGTGCATTCATCTTAAGGTAGCTAGGTAAGAAGACCAAGACCCACAATCTCTCTCTCTCTCTCTCTCTCTCTCTCTCTCTCTCTCTCTCTCTTGTTGGAGTGCATGCTGGGAGTGAGTAGTCAAGCAGGAGTGTTTGTGAGAGCGAATGGAATTTCTTTTCACTCTATTGGGTTTTGGTATGTATATATATATATATATTCATTAGTTTAGTTGTTTTAAGGGTATATTGTTTAACTATCATTAAGCACGTATAAGGGTGGTGGGATCGTTGAGGTTGTTTGTTTGTTTTTTCGCGAGGGCACAACCAGCGGGTGGGGCTGGTTGAAATGGCCACTCGTGGAAGTGTAGAGTTTGAAAAACTTAGCCGGAGGCATGGAGTAAAGATTCCAGCCGCGGCCGGGTGTTCAGTAGAAGAATGTAGCCTGGCTGTGGGTGCTATCATTGGGTATGATAGCATCAAATCAGCCTCAAGGATGAATAGCGCTGTAGTGATCTTCTTAGATTCTATTGAAAAGGTGAATAAAATAGTTGAGACGGGTGTTGTGTTGCGGGAGACACAGACGCAGGTATTTCCGCTTATGAATCCGGCGAAAAAAAGTGATACTGTCTAACGTGCCACCTTTTGTTAGAGATGAAATATTGGAGCGAGAGTTATCTCGTCATGGTCAAATCGTATCTACAATAAAGAAAGTTCTTTTTGGATGCAAATCTCCGTTGCTGAAACATGTCGTGTCTCATAGGAGACAAGTGCATATGATTTTTAAAAAGGACGTAGATGAACTGAATTTAGCGTTCAGTTTTAAGATTGATGGATTTGATTATGTATTTTATGCTTCGACGGAATCAATGAAATGCTTTGGTTGTGGAAGAGAGGGGCATTTGGTGCGCAGTTGTCCCGAGAATGAGCGCGCTGAGACCGGTAGTAGCTATAGTGCTGGTGCAAATAACGCACCACCGCGAAGGGATGAAAATGCTAAGGGTCCAGGGGAAGGGAGAAGGTGGGCAGATGTGGTTGGAAAAGTAGGAGAAGAAGGCATTGTGGATAAGGTGGAAATCGTGGTAGATCAGAAAAAAGAGGGAGGGGAAACAGGTGGTGAGATTGCGACTGCCGTCGCTGAGGTGGTGCTGGAAAATGAAATTGGAGGGCAAGAGGAGATTGAAATAACGGAAAAAGAAGCAGATGTTTTCAAAATACCTAGGAGTAAAAGGAAGAACGTAAGGGGGGGTGAAGGGTCTAGTTATAAGAGAAAGGTAGAGAGTGATAAATCAGTTGAAGATGAACAAGTGGTAGAGATGGTGGAGTTTTCTTCTGGGGAGGATAGCGAGAGTGAGTCTTCTGACGCGTCACAACAATATAGCGAGACAAATGGGGTGGAAGGGAGATATGCAATTGAGAAGATACGTCAATTTCTGAAGTTGACAAAAGGGAAGAAATATATGCAGGATTACAATGTAACTGATTTTTTCCCTGAAAGTGAATTGTTTATTGAATCAGCAAAGTTTCTGATGTCAAAAATTACAGGAGGAGGGTTGAAAAGCCCTGAAATTGCTAGACTCAAGAAAGTGGTCACGAGAGTGATAAGTGATGTAAATTCGAAAGAAAATGAACGAGTTCAGTTGCAGTTTTAACTCTGTAAAGAGATGTGGTGGCTGTATCATCCTCTGTATATTTTTTTCATCCATGAGCAGTTTTAAGATTTCTTCTTTAAACGTAAATGGGGCAAGAGATGGTAAAAAAAGAGCCATGGTGTATGAGTTAATTAGGGGAAAGGGAAGTGACATAATTTTCCTACAAGAAACGCATAGTAATTTGGAAAATGAAGTTATGTGGCAACAGGAGTGGGGGGGGACAGTGGTGTGTAGTCATAAAAACTCAAAAAGTGGGGGTGTGGCTATTTTGTTCTCAAAAGGGTTTTTGCCTTTGTCTTATGAGATTGAGGAGATAGTTGATGGGAGGTTATTAAAAGTCAGAGCAAGGTATGAAAACATCACTATGTGTCTGATAAATGTATATGCCCCAGTGGTGACAGTTGAGAGGGTATGTTTTTTAGAGACATTATCAAATACCATTGAGAAATGTAATAAAGAGGATTATTTATTTATTGCTGGGGATTTCAACTGCACAGTCAGCGATTTAGATAGAAATCACCAAGAACCTCATATAGCCTCAAGGACTTTTTTAAAACGCCTTATTGTAACACATGAATTGTGTGATATTTGGCGGAGTCAACATGGAGGAACAAGGCAGTACACCTGGGCGCATGTGAGAGAGAACATCATCTCTATGGCTAGGTTAGATAGGTTTTATTGTTTTGAGCATCAATCTCAGGTTTGTAAATCAAGTGTGATAACCCCAGTGGGATTTTCTGATCATTGTTTAATAACAGAGGTGGTGTTCATTAATGATGTAAAACCCAAAAGTGCATACTGGCATTTTAATATTAATTTATTGAGTGATGCTCATTTCAGGAAATGTTTCAGTTCTTTGTGGGAGAGGTGGAGGTCTCAAAAGGCCAGTTTTTTATCACTTCAACAGTGGTGGGATATAGGGAAAATCCAGATTCAACAATTCTGTAATCAATACACGAGGAATGTCACCAAGGATATCACCAGATCAATGAAAGCCTTAGAGTTTGAAATAGTGGAACTCATGACGTTGGTTGAGACCACAGGAGATCGAGGCCATACTCAGGCCCTCAAGAGGAGAAAAGCTGCATTGGCAGACCTGCTGGGTATCAGAGCACAGGGGGCATTGGTGAGAAGTAAGTTTCAGGGAATATCTGAAATGGATGCCTCATCCAAGTTTTTCTTTGGTTTAGAGAAAAAGAATGGACAAAGAAAAATTATTCATTGTCTCAAATCAGCTGTTGGACAAGAGCTCACTAGCCCGAGTGAAATTAGAAAGAGGGCAGCAGAGTTCTATGCTGAGCTCTATAAGTGTGAGTACAAAGAGGATAAAACAGTGACACAGCAGTTCTTTGATGGGCTCCCAAAGGTGGCTGCAGAAGCTCAGGTTGAGCTGGAGCAACCATTGTCTTTGCAGGAGTTATACACTGCATTAAAAGGCATGGAAAATGGAAGGGCACCAGGCATTGATGGGCTTCCAGTTGACTTTTTTAAGTCTTTTTGGGCTATGTTGGGAGAGGATTGGCTAGCAGTAGTTAATGATAGTTTAACCGGAGGGTTACTACCAATAAGCTGCAGAAGGGCTGTCCTCACCCTATTGCCCAAAAAGGGTGACCCTAGGGAGGTGAAGAACTGGAGGCCGGTGGCTTTATTGTGCACTGATTATAAGATATTGTCAAAGGCTTTGTCCAACAGGCTGAGGGAGGTGATGGGGCAAATCATACATACGGACCAGTCCTACTGTGTTCCTGGCAGGCAGATAGGGGATAACATTTCTCTGATTCGTGATTTTTTGGACGTCTCTAAGGCTATTGGGTTGGATGCTGGTCTAATTTCAATTGATCAGGAAAAGGCATTTGACCGAGTTGAACATAAATATTTATGGCACACGCTTGAGGCGTTTGGGTTCAGCTCGGGTTTTATTGCCATGATAAAGGTGATATATGGTGACATTGAAAGTGTATTGAAAGTTAACGGTGGTTTGAGTGCTCCTTTTAAAGTGTGTAGAGGTATTCGGCAGGGATGTTCTTTGTCAGGGATGTTGTATGCCATTGCTATAGAGCCACTACTAAATAGCATTAGAAGTCGCATTGAAGGGGTGTACCTTTCAGAGGATATTCCTCCTATTCGTCTCTCAGCCTATGCTGATGATGTAGTCGTGTTAGTGAAAAATCAAGCGGAGGTGGATAGTTTGAGTATAATGGTTGATCGTTTTAGGGGAATATCCTCTGCAAAGGTAAATTGGGAAAAGAGTTGTGCTTTACAGATTGGAAAATGGGCTGGAGGGATCATGGCTTTGCCAGGGGGGCTAGAATGGTGTAAGGGAGGTTTTAAGTATCTTGGAGTGTACCTAGGAGATGAGGGGACTATGGAAAAGAATTGGAGTGGGGTGGTTGAAATGGTGGAAGGGAGGATGAGGAGATGGCGTTGGTTATTATCTCGTATGTCATATAGGGGGCGCACTATTATAGTTAACAATGTGATTGCCTCTGCACTGTGGCATCGGTTGTCAGTTTTAGAACCACCATCTGGCCTTCTGGCTAAGATACAGGCAATTATTGTGGATTTCTTTTGGGATAAATATCATTGGGTTCCACAAAGTGTTTTGTATTTATCAAAAGAGGAGGGGGGACAAGGTCTTGTACATCTTGCTAGTAGAGCTGCTGCTTTCCGGTTTCAGTTTATTCAAAGGTTGCTTTATGGACCGGAAAATGTGGTGTGGAGAGGGGTGGCAGGTCTTGTATTACAGAGGGTTGGAGGATTAGGATTAAAGAAGGCTTTATTTCTGGTTGATAGTAGACAGATTTTTAGGGAGGGAGTACCTCCGTTTTACAGAGGCCTTCTCAGAGTGTGGAGCATAATGAAGGTGTCCAGACGAAATTCAGCGGAGTCAGTGCATTGGCTGTTGGAGGAACCTCTGGTGTATGGGGCAAGACTGGATTGTACAACTGCAGCTGTTCCACATTTCTCCAAGATTCTGGTGAAGGGCAAAATAATCACATTAAAACAGTTAATGGCCATGGCTGGGCCCGCCTTAATGGATGGAAGACGGGTGGCTGAACATTTGGGGATGAGGTCGGAAAGGATTGTCGGACAAATGTTGGGGAGCTGCAGGAAGGCTCTGTCAGCGGAAGAGTGGGGTATGCTTAGTAACCACAAGAAGAATATACAAGATGAAGACGTCTCTTTTCCAAGACTAGGGATTACACCAAATATCTCAGAGTCAGAAAGAAAGGTGTTATTGATGGATTTGAGAGGGTTGGAGGAGGTGAGTTTGGATGAGGTGAATGGGAAGGACTTGTATAGGGGGTGTGTCAAGGTGTTGAATAAAGATAAATTGAAAAATAGAAAAGACACTCCATGGAGGGTAAAATTGGGCATTGATGATAAGGTAAAGCCAGAATGGAGAGCACTGTACAAGCCACCGTTACAAAAGGGTACTGGTGATATGCAATGGAGGGTTTTACATGGTATCATTGCAGTTAATGCTTTTGTATCTGTTATTAACTCAGATGTTAGAGATGGATGTCCTTTTTGTGATATAAGAGAAACTATTTTTCACTGTTTTATGGAGTGTGAGAGGATAAAACCTCTATTGGAAATGCTGGAATCTTTGTTTAAAGCTGTAGGGGAGGTTTTCAATAACACTGTTTTTATTTTGGGGTTTCGATATAGTAAGCAACAGAAAAGAAAATGTCAAATGTTAAATTTTATTTTGGGACAAGCTAAGATGTCCATTTTTCTGAGTAGGAAACATAAGATAGAAACGGGATATGGTAAGATGTGTTTTTAAAGGATTAGTGAAAGCAAGAATAAAAGTAGATTTTGAGTTCTTCTCAGCGGTAAAAGATCTCATATTGTTTGAGGAGAAGTGGGCATACGAAGGAGCGCTTTGTTTTGTAGAGGAGGGGAAATTATTTTTTGCTGAAGAAATAAGTTGAACGTATATGTTATGTATTTATTTTATTTTTTTTTGTTTAGGAATTATATTTGTTGATTCATTTCTGAAAAGACAGTGTGTCATTATTTATGTTAACATTTGAGTATAAAATAAAGGTTTTATAAAAACTCAAACTCTCTCTGTCTCTCTCTCGCTCTCTGTCTCGCTCTCTCTCTCTCTCTCTCTTTCTCTCTCTAAGTCTATTTCTGTAGGTCTTTTGTTAGCTCTGTCTCTTGTGATCTACCTGTCGTCTCTTTGTGTCCTTCTGCTTTGTTCTCCATCCTTCTGTTATACAGGCCATGCAGCTTTTAATGAGCACTCATCTCTTCCCCTCTCTGTCTCATTCTGTCTGTCACACTCATCTCTTCCCCTCTCTGTCTCATTCTGTCTGTCTCATTCTGTCTGTCACACTCATCTCTTCCCCTCTCTGTCTCATTCTGTCTGTCTCATTCTGTCTGTCACACTCATCTCTTCCCCTCTCTGTCTCATTCTGTCTGTCTCATTCTGTCTGTCACACTCATCTCTTCCCCCCCCCTGTCTCATCCTGTCTGTCTCATTCTGTCTGTCACACTCATCTCTTCCCCTCTCTGTCTCATTCTGTCTGTCTCATTCTGTCTGTCACACTCATCTATTCCCCTCTCTGTCTCATTCTGTCTGTCACACTCATCTCTTCCCATCTCTGTCTCATTCTGTCTGTCTCACTCATCTCTTCCCCCCTCTGTCTCATTCTGTCTGTCATACTCATCTATTCCCCTCTCTGCCTCATTCTGTCTGTCACACTCATCTCTTCCCCTCTCTGTCTCATTCTGTCTGTCTCATTCTGTCTGTCACACTCATCTCCTCCCCTCTCTGCCTCATTCTGTCTGTCACACTCATCTATTCCCCTCTCTGCCTCATTCTGTCTGTCTCACTCATCTCTTCCCCCCTCTGTCTCATTCTGTCTGTCATACTCATCTCTTCACCTCTCTGCCTCATTCTGTCTGTCACACTCATCTCTTCCCCTCTCTGTCTCATTCTGTCTGTCTCATTCTGTCTGTCACACTCATCTCTTCCCCCCTGTCTCATTCTGTCTGTCTCATTCTGTCTGTCACACTCATCTCTTCCCCTCTCTGTCTCATTCTGTCTGTCACACTCATCTCTTCCCCTCTCTGTCTCATTCTGTCTGTCTCATTCTGTCTGTCACACTCATCTCTTCCCCTCTCTGTCTCATTCTGTCTGTCTCATTCTGTCTGTCACACTCATCTCTTCCCCTCTCTGTGTCATTCTGTCTGTCTCATTCTGTCTGTCACACTAATCTCTTCCCATCTCTGTCTCATTCTGTCTTTCTCATTCTGTCTGTCTCATTCTGTCTTTCTCATTCTGTCTGTCTCACTCATCTCTTCCCCTCTCTGTCTCATTCTGTCTGTCTCATTCTGTCTGTCTCACTCATCTCTTCCCCTCTCTGTCTCATTCTGTCTGTCTCATTCTGTCTGTCTCACTCATCTCTTCCCCTCTCTGTCTCATTCTGTCTGTCTCACTCATCTCTTCCCCTCTGTCTCATTCTGTCTTTCTCATTCTGTCTGTCTCACTCATCTCTTCCCCTCTCTGTCTCATTCTGTCTGTCTCACTCATCTCTTCCCCTCTGTCTCATTCTGTCTTTCTCATTCTGTCTGTCACACTAATCTCTTCCCATCTCTGTCTCATTCTGTCTTTCTCATTCTGTCTGTCTCACTCATCTCTTCCCCTCTCTGTCTCATTCTGTCTGTCTCACTCATCTCTTCCCCTCTGTCTCATTCTGTCTTTCTCATTCTGTCTGTCACACTCATCTCTTCCCATCTCTGTCTCATTCTGTCTTTCTCATTCTGTCTGTCTCACTCATCTCTTCCCCTCTGTCTCATTCTGTCTTTCTCATCCTGTCTGTCACACTCATCTCTACCCCCCTCTGTCTCATTCTGTCTGTATCCTTCTGTCTGTCACACTCATTTCTTCCCCTCTCTGTCTCATTCTGTCTGTCACACTCATCTCTTCCCCTCTGTCTCATTCTGTCTGTCTCATTCTGTCTGTCACACTCATCTCGTCCCCTCTGTCTCATTCTCTGTCTCATTCTGTCTGTCACACTCATCTCTTCCCCTCTCTGTCTCATTCTGTCTGTCTCACTCATCTCTACCCCCCTCTGTCTCATTCTGTCTGTATCCTTCTGTCTGTCACACTCATTTCTTCCCCTCTCTGTCTCATTCTGTCTGTCACACTCATCTCTTCCCCTCTCTGTCTCATTCTGTCTGTCACACTCATCTCTTCCCCTCTCTGTCTCATTCTGTCTGTCACACTCATCTCTTCCCCTCTCTGTCTCATTCTGTCTGTCTCATTCTGTCTGTCACACTCATCTCTTCCCCTCTCTGTCTCATTCTGTCTGTCTCATTCTGTCTGTCACACTCATCTCTTCCCCTCTCTGTCTCATTCTGTCTGTCACACTCATCTCTTCCCCTCTCTGTCTCATTCTGTCTGTCTCACTCATCTCTACCCCCCTCTGTCTCATTCTGTCTGTATCCTTCTGTCTGTCACACTCATTTCTTCCCCTCTCTGTCTCATTCTGTCTGTCACACTCTGTCTGTCTCACTCATCTCTTCCCCTCTCTGTCTCATTCTTTCGTGCTCATTCTGTCTGTCACACTCATCTCTTCCCCTCTCTGTGTCATTCTGTCTGTCTCACTCTGTCTGTCACACTCATCTCTTCCCCTCTCTGTCTCATTCTGTCTGTCTCATTCTGTCTGTCACACTCATCTCTTCCCCTCTCTGTCTCATTCTGTCTGTCACACTCATCTCTTCCCCTCTCTGTCTCATTCTGTCTGTCTCATTCTGTCTGTCACACTCATCTCTTCCCCCCCCTGTCTCATCCTGTCTGTCTCATTCTGTCTGTCACACTCATCTCTTCCCCTCTCTGTCTCATTCTGTCTGTCTCATTCTGTCTGTCACACTCATCTATTCCCCTCTCTGTCTCATTCTGTCTGTCACACTCATCTCTTCCCATCTCTGTCTCATTCTGTCTGTCTCACTCATCTCTTCCCCCCTCTGTCTCATTCTGTCTGTCATACTCATCTATTCCCCTCTCTGCCTCATTCTGTCTGTCACACTCATCTCTTCCCCTCTCTGTCTCATTCTGTCTGTCTCATTCTGTCTGTCACACTCATCTCCTCCCCTCTCTGCCTCATTCTGTCTGTCACACTCATCTATTCCCCTCTCTGCCTCATTCTGTCTGTCTCACTCATCTCTTCCCCCCTCTGTCTCATTCTGTCTGTCATACTCATCTCTTCACCTCTCTGCCTCATTCTGTCTGTCACACTCATCTCTTCCCCTCTCTGTCTCATTCTGTCTGTCTCATTCTGTCTGTCACACTCATCTCTTCCCCCCTGTCTCATTCTGTCTGTCTCATTCTGTCTGTCACACTCATCTCTTCCCCTCTCTGTCTCATTCTGTCTGTCACACTCATCTCTTCCCCTCTCTGTCTCATTCTGTCTGTCTCATTCTGTCTGTCACACTCATCTCTTCCCCTCTCTGTCTCATTCTGTCTGTCTCATTCTGTCTGTCACACTCATCTCTTCCCCTCTCTGTGTCATTCTGTCTGTCTCATTCTGTCTGTCACACTAATCTCTTCCCATCTCTGTCTCATTCTGTCTTTCTCATTCTGTCTGTCTCATTCTGTCTTTCTCATTCTGTCTGTCTCACTCATCTCTTCCCCTCTCTGTCTCATTCTGTCTGTCTCATTCTGTCTGTCTCACTCATCTCTTCCCCTCTCTGTCTCATTCTGTCTGTCTCATTCTGTCTGTCTCACTCATCTCTTCCCCTCTCTGTCTCATTCTGTCTGTCTCACTCATCTCTTCCCCTCTGTCTCATTCTGTCTTTCTCATTCTGTCTGTCTCACTCATCTCTTCCCCTCTCTGTCTCATTCTGTCTGTCTCACTCATCTCTTCCCCTCTGTCTCATTCTGTCTTTCTCATTCTGTCTGTCACACTAATCTCTTCCCATCTCTGTCTCATTCTGTCTTTCTCATTCTGTCTGTCTCACTCATCTCTTCCCCTCTCTGTCTCATTCTGTCTGTCTCACTCATCTCTTCCCCTCTGTCTCATTCTGTCTTTCTCATCCTGTCTGTCACACTCATCTCTACCCCCCTCTGTCTCATTCTCTCTATCTCATTCTGTCTGTCACACTCATCTCTTCCCCTCTCTGTCTCATTCTGTCTGTCTCACTCTGTCTGTCACACTCATCTCTTCCCCCCTGTCTCATTCTGTCTGTCTCATTCTGTCTGTCTCATTCTGTCTGTCACACTCATCTCCTCCCCTCTCTGCCTCATTCTGTCTGTCACACTCATCTATTCCCCTCTCTGCCTCATTCTGTCTGTCTCACTCATCTCTTCCCCCCTCTGTCTCATTCTGTCTGTCATACTCATCTCTTCACCTCTCTGCCTCATTCTGTCTGTCACACTCATCTCTTCCCCTCTCTGTCTCATTCTGTCTGTCTCATTCTGTCTGTCACACTCATCTCTTCCCCCCTGTCTCATTCTGTCTGTCTCATTCTGTCTGTCACACTCATCTCTTCCCCTCTCTGTCTCATTCTGTCTGTCACACTCATCTCTTCCCCTCTCTGTCTCATTCTGTCTGTCTCATTCTGTCTGTCACACTCATCTCTTCCCCTCTCTGTCTCATTCTGTCTGTCTCATTCTGTCTGTCACACTCATCTCTTCCCCTCTCTGTGTCATTCTGTCTGTCTCATTCTGTCTGTCACACTAATCTCTTCCCATCTCTGTCTCATTCTGTCTTTCTCATTCTGTCTGTCTCATTCTGTCTTTCTCATTCTGTCTGTCTCACTCATCTCTTCCCCTCTCTGTCTCATTCTGTCTGTCTCATTCTGTCTGTCTCACTCATCTCTTCCCCTCTCTGTCTCATTCTGTCTGTCTCATTCTGTCTGTCTCACTCATCTCTTCCCCTCTCTGTCTCATTCTGTCTGTCTCACTCATCTCTTCCCCTCTGTCTCATTCTGTCTTTCTCATTCTGTCTGTCTCACTCATCTCTTCCCCTCTCTGTCTCATTCTGTCTGTCTCACTCATCTCTTCCCCTCTGTCTCATTCTGTCTTTCTCATTCTGTCTGTCACACTAATCTCTTCCCATCTCTGTCTCATTCTGTCTTTCTCATTCTGTCTGTCTCACTCATCTCTTCCCCTCTCTGTCTCATTCTGTCTGTCTCACTCATCTCTTCCCCTCTGTCTCATTCTGTCTTTCTCATCCTGTCTGTCACACTCATCTCTACCCCCCTCTGTCTCATTCTCTCTATCTCATTCTGTCTGTCACACTCATCTCTTCCCCTCTCTGTCTCATTCTGTCTGTCTCACTCTGTCTGTCACACTCATCTCTTCCCCCCTGTCTCATTCTGTCTGTCTCATTCTGTCTGTCACACTCATCTCGTCCCCTCTGTCTCATTCTGTCTTTCTCATTCTGTCTGTCACACTCATCTCTTCCCCTCTGTCTCATTCTGTCTTTCTCATTCTTTCTGTCACACTCATCTCTTCCCCTCTCTGTCTCATTCTGTCTGTCACACTCATCTCTTCCCCTCTCTGTCTCATTCTGTCTGTCTCATTCTGTCTGTCACACTCATCTCTTCCCCTCTCTGTCTCATTCTGTCTGTCACACTCATCTCTTCCCCTCTCTGTCTCATTCTGTCTGTCTCATTCTGTCTGTCACACTCATCTCTTCCCCTCTCTGTCTCATTCTGTCTGTCTCATTCTGTCTGTCACACTCATCTCTTCCCCTCTCTGTCTCATTCTGTCTGTCTCATTCTGTCTGTCACACTCATCTCTTCCCCTCTCTGTCTCATTCTGTCTGTCTCATTCTGTCTGTCACACTCATCTCTTCCCCTCTCTGTCTCATTCTGTCTGTCTCATTCTGTCTGTCACACTCATCTCTTCCCCTCTCTGTCTCATTCTGTCTGTATCCTTCTGTCTGTCACACTCATTTCTTCCCCTCTCTGTCTCATTCTGTCTGTCACACTCTGTCTGTCTCACTCATCTCTTCCCCTCTCTGTCTCATTCTTTCGTGCTCATTCTGTCTGTCACACTCATCTCTTCCCCTCTCTGTGTCATTCTGTCTGTCTCACTCTGTCTGTCACACTCATCTCTTCTCCTCTCTGTCTCATTCTGTCTGTCTCACTCTGTCTGTCTCACTCATCTCTTCCCCTCTCTGTCTCATTATTTCTGTCTCATCCTGTCTGTCACACTCATCTCTTCCCCTCTCTGTCTCATTCTGTCTGTCACACTCATCTCTTCCCCTCTCTGTCTCATTCTGTCTGTCTCATTCTGTCTGTCTCATTCTGTCTGTCTCACTCATCTCTTCACCTCTCTGTCTCATTCTGTCTGTCTCACTCATCTCTACCCCCCTCTGTCTCATTCTGTCTGTCTCATTCTGTCTGTCACACTCATCTCTTCCCCTCTCTGTCTCACTCTGTCTGTCTCATTCTGTCTTTCTCATTCTGTCTGTCTCACTCATCTCTACCCCTCTCTGTCTCATTCTGCATGTCACACTCATCTCTTCCCCTCTCTGTCTCACTCTGTCTGTCTCATTCTGTCTGTCTCACTCTGTCTGTCACACTCATCTCTTCCCCTCTCTGTCTCATTCTGTCTGTCTCACTCATCTCTTCCCCTCTCTGTCTCATTCTCTCTATCTCATTCTGTCTGTCTCACTCATCTCTTCACCTCTCTGTCTCATTCTGTCTGTCTCACTCTGTCTGTCACACTCATCTCTTCCCCTCTCTGTCTCATTCTCTCTATCTCATTCTGTCTGTCTCACTCATCTCTTCACCTCTCTGTCTCATTCTGTCTGTCTCACTCATCTCTTCACCTCTCTGTCTCATTCTGTCTGTCTCACTCTGTCTGTCACACTCATCTCTTCCGCTCTCTGTCTCATTCTCTCTATATCATTCTGTCTGTCTCACTCATCTCTTCCCCCTCTGTCTCATTCTGTCTGTCTCACTCATCTCTTCCCCTCTCTGTCTCATTCTCTCTATCTCATTCTGTCTGTCTCACTCATCTCTTCACCTCTCTGTCTCATTCTGTCTGTCTCACTCATCTCTTCCCCTCTCTGTCTCATTCTCTCTATCTCATTCTGTCTGTCACACTCATCTCTTCCCCTCTCTGTCTCATTCTGTCTGTCTCATTCTGTCTGTCACACTCACCTCTTCCCCTCTCTGTCTCATTCTCTCTATCTCATTCTGTCTGTCACACTCATCTCTTCCCCTCTCTGTCTTATTCTGTCTGTCTCATTCTGTCTGTCACACTCATCTCTTCCCCTCTCTGTCTCATTCTGTCTGTCTCATTCTGTCTGTCACACTCATCTCTTCCCCTCTCTGTCTCATTCTGTCTGTCTCATTCTGTCGGTCACACTAATCTCTTCCCGTCTCTCTGTCTCATTCTGCATGTCACACTCATCTCTTCCCCTCTCTGTCTCATTCTGTCTGTCACACTCATTTCGTCCCCTCTCTGTCTCATTCTGTCTCTCTCACTCATCTCTACCCCCCTCTGTCTCATTCTGTCTGTATCCTTCTGTCTGTCACACTCATTTCTTCCCCTCTCTGTCTCATTCTGTCTGTCACACTCTGTCTGTCTCACTCATCTCTTCCCCTCTCTGTCTCATTATTTCTGTCTCATCCTGTCTGTCACACTCATCTCTTCCCCCTTTGTCTCATTCTGTCTGTCACACTCATCTCTTCCCCTCTCTGTCTCATTCTGTCTGTCACACTCATCTCTTCCCCTCTCTGTCTCATTCTGTCTGTCTCATTCTGTCTGTCTCATTCTGTCTGTCACACTCATCTCTTCCCCTCTCTGTCTCATTCTGTCTGTCACACTCATCTCTTCCCTTCTCTGTCTCATTCTGTCTGTCTCATTCTGTCTGTCTCATTCTGTCTGTCACACTCATCTCTTCCCCTCTCTGTCTCATTCTGTCTGTCTCATTCTCTCTATCTCATTCTGTCTGTCTCACTCATCTCTTCACCTCTCTGTCTCATTCTGTCTGTCTCACTCATCTCTACCCCCCTCTGTCTCATTCTGTCTGTCTCATTCTGTCTGTCACACTCATCTCTTCCCCTCTCTGTCTCATTCTGTCTGTCTCATTCTGTCTGTCACACTCATCTCTTCCCCTCTCTGTCTCATTCTGTCTGTCACACTCATCTCTTCCCCTCTCTGTCTCATTCTGTCTGTCTCATTCTGTCTGTCTCATTCTGTCTGTCACACTCATCTCTTCCCCTCTCTGTCTCATTCTGTCTGTCTCATTCTCTCTATCTCATTCTGTCTGTCTCACTCATCTCTTCACCTCTCTGTCTCATTCTGTCTGTCTCACTCATCTCTACCCCCCTCTGTCTCATTCTGTCTGTCTCATTCTGTCTGTCACACTCATCTCTTCCCCTCTCTGTCTCATTCTGTCTGTCTCATTCTGTCTGTCACACTCATCTCTTCCCCTCTCTGTCTCATTCTGTCTGTCTCATTCTGTCGGTCACACTAATCTCTTCCCGTCTCTCTGTCTCATTCTGCATGTCACACTCATCTCTTCCCCTCTCTGTCTCATTCTGTCTGTCACACTCATTTCGTCCCCTCTCTGTCTCATTCTGTCTGTCTCACTCATCTCTACCCCCCTCTGTCTCATTCTGTCTGTATCCTTCTGTCTGTCACACTCATTTCTTCCCCTCTCTGTCTCATTCTGTCTGTCACACTCTGTCTGTCTCACTCATCTCTTCCCCTCTCTGTCTCATTCTTTCGTGCTCATTCTGTCTGTCACACTCATCTCTTCCCCTCTCTGTGTCATTCTGTCTGTCTCACTCTGTCTGTCACACTCATCTCTTCTCCTCTCTGTCTCATTCTGTCTGTCTCACTCTGTCTGTCTCACTCATCTCTTCCCCTCTCTGTCTCATTATTTCTGTCTCATCCTGTCTGTCACACTCATCTCTTCCCCCTTTGTCTCATTCTGTCTGTCACACTCATCTCTTCCCCTCTCTGTCTCATTCTGTCTGTCACACTCATCTCTTCCCCTCTCTGTCTCATTCTGTCTGTCTCATTCTGTCTGTCTCATTCTGTCTGTCACACTCATCTCTTCCCCTCTCTGTCTCATTCTGTCTGTCACACTCATCTCTTCCCTTCTCTGTCTCATTCTGTCTGTCTCATTCTGTCTGTCTCATTCTGTCTGTCACACTCATCTCTTCCCCTCTCTGTCTCATTCTGTCTGTCTCATTCTCTCTATCTCATTCTGTCTGTCTCACTCATCTCTTCACCTCTCTGTCTCATTCTGTCTGTCTCACTCATCTCTACCCCCCTCTGTCTCATTCTGTCTGTCTCATTCTGTCTGTCACACTCATCTCTTCCCCTCTCTGTCTCATTCTGTCTGTCTCATTCTGTCTGTCACACTCATCTCTTCCCCTCTCTGTCTCATTCTGTCTGTCACACTCATCTCTTCCCCTCTCTGTCTCATTCTGTCTGTCTCATTCTGTCTGTCTCATTCTGTCTGTCACACTCATCTCTTCCCCTCTCTGTCTCATTCTGTCTGTCTCATTCTCTCTATCTCATTCTGTCTGTCTCACTCATCTCTTCACCTCTCTGTCTCATTCTGTCTGTCTCACTCATCTCTACCCCCCTCTGTCTCATTCTGTCTGTCTCATTCTGTCTGTCACACTCATCTCTTCCCCTCTCTGTCTCACTCTGTCTGTCTCATTCTGTCTTTCTCATTCTGTCTGTCTCATTCTGTCTGTCACACTCATCTCTTCCCCTCTCTGTCTCATTCTGTCTTTCTCATTCTGTCTTTCTCATTCTGTCTGTCACACTCATCTCTTCCCCTCTCTGTCTCATTCTGTCTGTCTCATTCTGTCTGTCTCATTCTGTCTGTCACACTCATCTCTTCCCCTCTCTGTCTCATTCTGTCTGTCTCATTCTGTCTGTCTCATTCTGTCTGTCTCATTCTGTCTTTCTCATTCTGTCTGTCTCATTCTGTCTTTCTCATTCTGTCTGTCACACTCATCTCTTCCCCTCTCTGTCTCATTCTGTCTGTCTCATTCTGTCTGTCTCACTCTGTCTGTCTCATTCTGTCTTTCTCATTCTGTCTGTCACACTCATCTCTTCCCCTCTCTGTCTCACTCTGTCTGTCACACTCATCTCTTCCCCCTCTGTCTCATTCTGTCTGTCACACTCATCTCTTCCCCTCTCTGTCTCATTCTGTCTGTCACACTCATCTCTTCCCCTCTATGTCTCATTCTGTCTGTCACACTCATCTCTTCCCCTCTCTGTCTCATTCTGTCTGTCACACTCATCTCTTCCCCTCTATGTCTCATTCTGTCTGTCACACTCATCTCTTCCCCTCTCTGTCTCATTCTTTCTGTCACACTCATCTCTTCCCCTCTCTGTCTCATTCTGTCTGTCTCATTCTGTCTGTCACACTCATCTCTTCCCCTCTCTGTCTCATTCTGTCTGTTTCATTCTGTCTGTCTCACTCATCTCTTCCCCTCTCTGTCTCATTCTGTCTGTCACACTCATCTCTTCCCCTCTCTGTCTCATTCTGTCTGTCACACTCATCTCTTCCCCTCTATGTCTCATTCTGTCTGTCACACTCATCTCTTCCCCTCTCTGTCTCATTCTGTCTGTCACACTCATCTCTTCCCCTCTCTGTCTCATTCTGTCTGTCACACTCATCTCTTCCCCTCTCTGTCTCATTCTGTCTGTCACACTCATCTCTTCCCCTCTCTGTCTCATTCTGTTTGTCTCACTCATCTCTTCCCCTCTCTGTCTCATTCTCTCTGTCTCATTCTGCATGTCACACTCATCTCTTCCCCTCTCTGTCTCATTCTGTCTGTCTCACTCATCTCTACCCCCCTCTGTCTCATTCTGTCTGTCTCATTCTGTCTGTCATACTCATCTCTTCCCCTCTCTGTCTCATTCTCTCTATCTCATTCTGTCTGTCTCACTCATCTCTTCACCTCTCTGTCTCATTCTGTCTGTATCCTTCTGTCTGTCACACTCATCTCTTCCCCTCTCTGTCTCATTCTGTCGTGCTCATTCTGTCTGTCACACTCATCTCTTCCCCTCTCTGTGTCATTCTGTCTGTCATACTCATCTCTTCCCCTCTCTGTCTCATTCTGTCTGTCTCATTCTGTCTGTCACACTCATCTCTTCCCCTCTCTGTCTCATTCTGTCTGTCTCACTCATCTCTACCCCCCTCTGTCTCATTCTGTCTGTCTCATTCTGTCTGTCATACTCATCTCTTCCCCTCTCTGTCTCATTCTCTCTATCTCATTCTGTCTGTCTCACTCATCTCTTCACCTCTCTGTCTCATTCTGTCTGTATCCTTCTGTCTTTCACACTCATCTCTTCCCCTCTCTGTCTCATTCTGTCGTGCTCATTCTGTCTGTCACACTCATCTCTTCCCCTCTCTGTGTCATTCTGTCTGTCATACTCATCTCTTCCCCTCTCTGTCTCATTCTCTCTATCTCATTCTGTCTGTCTCACTCATCTCTACCCCCCTCTGTCTCATTCTGTCTGTATCCTTCTGTCTGTCACACTCATCTCT
Organism: Salvelinus alpinus; assembly: GCF_045679555.1. Taxonomy (NCBI): domain Eukaryota; kingdom Metazoa; phylum Chordata; class Actinopteri; order Salmoniformes; family Salmonidae; genus Salvelinus; species Salvelinus alpinus. The sequence continues at coordinate 3,730,207 of NC_092089.1, read as the reverse complement.
TCCCCTCTCTGTCTCATTCTGTCGTGCTCATTCTGTCTGTCACACTCATCTCTTCCCCTCTCTGTGTCATTCTGTCTGTCTCACTCTGTCTGTCACACTCATCTCTTCCCCTCTCTGTCTCGTTCTGTCTGTCTACCTCTGTCTGTCACACTCATCTCTTCCCCTCTCTGTCTCATTATTTCTGTCTCATCCTGTCTGTCACACTCATCTCTTCCCCTCTCTGTCTCATTCTGTCTGTCACACTCTGTCTGTCTCACTCATCTCTTCCCCTCTCTGTCTCATCCTGTCTGTCTCACTCATCTCTTCCCCTCTTTGTCTCATTCTCTCTGTCTCATTCTGTCTGTGTCACTCATTTCTTCCCCTCTCTGTCTTATTCTGTCTGTCTCATTCTGCATGTCACACTCATCTCTTCCCCTCTCTGTCTCATTCTGTCTGTCTCATTCTGTCTGTGTCACTCATTTCTTCCCCTCTCTGTCTTATTCTGTCTGTCTCATTCTGTCTGTCGCACTCATCTCTTCCCCTCTCTGTCTCATTCTGTCTGTCTCATTCTGTCTGTGTCACTCATTTCTTCCCCTCTCTGTCTTATTCTGTCTGTCTCATTCTGTCTGTGTCACTCATTTCTTCCCCTCTCTGTCTTATTCTGTCTGTCTCATTCTGTCTGTCGCACTCATCTCTTCCCCTCTCTGTCTCATTCTGTCTGTCACACTCATCTCTTCCCCTCTCTGTCTCATTCTCTTTCTCATTCTGTTTGTCACACTCATCTCTTCCCCCTCTGTCTTATTCTGTCTGTCTCATTCTGTCTGTCTCATTCTGCATGTCACACTCATCTCTTCCCCTCTCTGTCTCATTCTGTCTGTCTCATTCTGTCTGTCTCACTCATCTCTACCCCCCTCTGTCTCATTCTGTCTGTCACACTCTGTCTGTCTCACTCATCTCTTCCCCTCTCTGTCTCATTCTTTCGTGCTCATTCTGTCTGTCACACTCATCTCTTCCCCTCTCTGTGTCATTCTGTCTGTCTCACTCTGTCTGTCACACTCATCTCTTCCCCTCTCTGTGTCATTCTGTCTGTCTCACTCTGTCTGTCTCACTCATCTCTTCCCCTCTCTGTCTCATTATTTCTGTCTCATCCTGTCTGTCACACTCATCTCTTCCCCCTTTGTCTCATTCTGTCTGTCACACTCATCTCTTCCCCTCTCTGTCTCATTCTGTCTGTCACACTCATCTCTTCCCCTCTCTGTCTCATTCTGTCTGTCACACTCATCTCTTCCCCTCTCTGTCTCATTCTGTCTGTCACACTCATCTCTTCCCCTCTCTGTCTCATTCTCTCTATCTCATTCTGTCTGTCTCACTCATCTCTACCCCCTTCTGTCTCATTCTGTCTGTCTCATTCTGTCTGTCACACTCATCTCTTCCGCTCTCTGTCTCATTCTCTCTATCTCATTCTGTCTGTCTCACTCATCTCTTCCCCCTCTGTCTCATTCTGTCTGTCATACTCATCTCTTCCCCTCTCTGTCTCATTCTCTCTATCTCATTCTGTCTGTCTCACTCATCTCTTCACCTCTCTGTCTCATTCTGTCTGTCACACTCATCTCTACCCCTCTCTGTCTCATTCTGTCTGTCTCACTCATCTCTTCCCCCTCTGTCTCATTCTGTCTGTCATACTCATCTCTTCCCCTCTCTGTCTCATTCTCTCTATCTCATTCTGTCTGTCTCACTCATCTCTTCACCTCTCTGTCTCATTCTGTCTGTCACACTCATCTCTACCCCTCTCTGTCTCATTCTCTCTATCTCATTCTGTCTGTCTCACTCATCTCTTCACCTCTCTGTCTCATTCTGTCTGTCACACTCATCTCTACCCCTCTCTGTCTCATTCTGTCTGTCACACTCATCTCTTCCCCTTTCTGTCTCATTCTGCATGTCACACTCATCTCTTCCCCTCTCTGTCTCATTCTGTCTGTCTCACTCATCTCTACCCCCCTCTGTCTCATTCTGTCTGTATCCTTCTGTCTGTCACACTCATTTCTTCCCCTCTCTGTCTCATTCTGTCTGTATCCTTCTGTCTGTCACACTCATCTCTTCCCCGCTCTGTCTCATTCTGTCGTGCTCATTCTGTCGTGCTCATTCTGTCTGTCACACTCATCTCTTCCCCTCTCTGTGTCATTCTGTCTGTCTCACTCTGTCTGTCACACTCATCTCTTCCCCTCTCTGTCTCATTCTGTCTGTCTCACTCTGTCTGTCACACTCATCTCTTCCCCTCTCTGTCTCATTATTTCTGTCTCATCCTGTCTGTCACACTCATCTCTTCCCCCTTTGTCTCATTCTGTCTGTCACACTCATCTCTTCCCCTCTCTGTCTCATTCTGTCTGTCACACTCTGTCTGTCACACTCATCTCTTCCCCTCTCTGTCTCATCCTGTCTGTCACACTCATCTCTTCCCCCTTTGTCTCATTCTGTCTGTCACACTCATCTCTTCCCCTCTCTGTCTCATTCTGTCTGTCACACTCTGTCTGTCACACTCATCTCTTCCCCTCTCTGTCTCATCCTGTCTGTCACACTCATCTCTTCCCCTCTCTGTCTCATTCTGTCTGTCTCATTCTGTCTGTCACACTCATCTCTTCCCCTCTCTGTCTCATTCTGTCTGTCACACTCTGTCTGTCACACTCATCTCTTCCCCTCTCTGTCTCATTCTGTCTGTCACACTCTGTCTGTCACACTCATCTCTTCCCCTCTCTGTCTCATCCTGTCTGTCACACTCATCTCTTCCCCTCTCTGTCTCATCCTGTCTGTCACACTCATCTCTTCCCCCTTTGTCTCATTCTGTCTGTCACACTCATCTCTTCCCCTCTCTGTCTCATTCTGTCTGTCTCATTCTGCATGTCACACTCATCTCTTCCCCTCTCTGTGTCATTCTGTCTGTCACACTCATCTCTTCCCCTCTCTGTCTCATCCTGTCTGTCACACTCATCTCTTCCCCTCTCTGTCTCATTCTGTCTGTCACACTCATCTCTTCCCCTCTCTGTCTCATTCTGTCTGTCTCACTCATCTCTACCCCCCTCTGTCTCATTATCTTTCTCATTCTGTTTGTCACACTCATCTCTTCCCCCTCTGTCTTATTCTGTCTGTCTCATTCTGTCTTTCTCATTATGTCTGTCTCACTCATCTCTACCCCGTCTGTCTTATTCTGTCTGTCTCATTCTGTCTGTCTCACTCACCTCTACCCCCCTCTGTCTCATTCTGTCTGTATCCTTCTGTCTGTCACACTAATTTCTTCCCCTCTTTGTCTCATTCTGTCTGTCACACTCTGTCTGTCTCACTCATCTCTTCTCCTCTATGTCTCATTCTGTCTGTCTCACTCTGTCTGTCACACTCATCTCTTCTCCTCTCTGTCTCATTCTGTCTGTCTCACTCTGTCTGTCTCACTCATCTCTTCCCCTCTCTGTCTCATTCTTTCGTGCTCATTCTGTCTGTCACACTCATCTCTTCCCCTCTCTGTGTCATTCTGTCTGTCTCACTCTGTCTGTCACACTCATCTCTTCTCCTCTCTGTCTCATTCTGTCTGTCTCACTCTGTCTGTCTCACTCATCTCTTCCCCTCTCTGTCTCATTATTTCTGTCTCATCCTGTCTGTCACACTCATCTCTTCCCCCTTTGTCTCATTCTGTCTGTCACACTCATCTCTTCCCCTCTCTGTCTCATTCTGTCTGTCACACTCATCTCTTCCCCTCTCTGTCTCATTCTGTCTGTCACACTCATCTCTTCCCCTCTCTGTCTCATTCTGTCTGTCTCATTCTGTCTGTCTCATTCTGTCTGTCACACTCATCTCTTCCCCTCTCTGTCTCATTCTCTCTATCTCATTCTGTCTGTCTCATTCTGCATGTCACACTCATCTCTTCCCCTCTCTGTCTCATTCTGTCTGTCTCACTCATCTCTACCCCCCTCTGTCTCATTCTGTCTGTATCCTTCTGTCTGTCACACTCATCTCTTCCCCTCTCTGTCTCATTCTGTCGTGCTCATTCTGTCTGTCACACTCATCTCTTCCCCTCTCTGTCTCATTCTGTCTGTCTCACTCATCTCTACCCCCCTCTGTCTCATTATCTTTCTCATTCTGTTTGTCACACTCATCTCTTCCCCCTCTGTCTTATTCTGTCTGTCTCATTCTGTCTTTCTCATTATGTCTGTCTCACTCATCACTACCCCGTCTGTCTTATTCTGTCTGTCTCATTCTGCATGTCACACTCATCTCTTCCCCTCTCTGTCTCATTCTGTCTGTCTCACTCATCTCTACCCCCCTCTGTCTCATTCTGTCTATATCCTTCTGTCTGTCACACTAATTTCTTCCCCTCTTTGTCTCATTCTGTCTGTCACACTCTGTCTGTCTCACTCATCTCTTCTCCTCTCTGTCTCATTCTGTCTGTCTCACTCTGTCTGTCACACTCATCTCTTCTCCTCTCTGTCTCATTCTGTCTGTCTCACTCTGTCTGTCTCACTCATCTCTTCCCCTCTCTGTCTCATTCTTTCGTGCTCATTCTGTCTGTCACACTCATCTCTTCCCCTCTCTGTGTCATTCTGTCTGTCTCACTCTGTCTGTCACACTCATCTCTTCTCCTCTCTGTCTCATTCTGTCTGTCTCACTCTGTCTGTCTCACTCATCTCTTCCCCTCTCTGTCTCATTATTTCTGTCTCATCCTGTCTGTCACACTCATCTCTTCCCCCTTTGTCTCATTCTGTCTGTCACACTCATCTCTTCCCCTCTCTGTCTCATTCTGTCTGTCACACTCATCTCTTCCCCTCTCTGTCTCATTCTGTCTGTCTCATTCTGTCTGTCTCATTCTGTCTGTCACACTCATCTCTTCCCCTCTCTGTCTCATTCTGTCTGTCTCATTCTGTCTGTCTCATTCTGCATGTCACACTCATCTCTTCCCCTCTCTGTCTCATTCTGTCTGTCTCACTCATCTCTTCCCCTCTCTGTCTCATTCTGTCTGTCTCATTCTGTCTGTCTCATTCTGTCTGTCTCACTCATCTCTTCACCTCTCTGTCTCATTCTGTCTGTCACACTCATCTCTACCCCTCTCTGTCTCATTCTGTCTGTCACACTCATCTCTTCCCCTTTCTGTCTCATTCTGCATGTCACACTCATCTCTTCCCCTCTCTGTCTCATTCTGTCTGTCTCACTCATCTCTACCCCCCTCTGTCTCATTCTGTCTGTATCCTTCTGTCTGTCACACTCATTTCTTCCCCTCTCTGTCTCATTCTGTCTGTATCCTTCTGTCTGTCACACTCATCTCTTCCCCGCTCTGTCTCATTCTGTCGTGCTCATTCTGTCGTGCTCATTCTGTCTGTCACACTCATCTCTTCCCCTCTCTGTGTCATTCTGTCTGTCTCACTCTGTCTGTCACACTCATCTCTTCCCCTCTCTGTCTCATTCTGTCTGTCTCACTCTGTCTGTCACACTCATCTCTTCCCCTCTCTGTCTCATTATTTCTGTCTCATCCTGTCTGTCACACTCATCTCTTCCCCCTTTGTCTCATTCTGTCTGTCACACTCATCTCTTCCCCTCTCTGTCTCATTCTGTCTGTCACACTCTGTCTGTCACACTCATCTCTTCCCCTCTCTGTCTCATCCTGTCTGTCACACTCATCTCTTCCCCCTTTGTCTCATTCTGTCTGTCACACTCATCTCTTCCCCTCTCTGTCTCATTCTGTCTGTCACACTCTGTCTGTCACACTCATCTCTTCCCCTCTCTGTCTCATCCTGTCTGTCACACTCATCTCTTCCCCTCTCTGTCTCATTCTGTCTGTCTCATTCTGTCTGTCACACTCATCTCTTCCCCTCTCTGTCTCATTCTGTCTGTCACACTCTGTCTGTCACACTCATCTCTTCCCCTCTCTGTCTCATTCTGTCTGTCACACTCTGTCTGTCACACTCATCTCTTCCCCTCTCTGTCTCATCCTGTCTGTCACACTCATCTCTTCCCCTCTCTGTCTCATTCTGTCTGTCTCATTCTGTCTGTCACACTCATCTCTTCCCCTCTCTGTCTCATTCTGTCTGTCACACTCTGTCTGTCACACTCATCTCTTCCCCTCTCTGTCTCATTCTGTCTGTCACACTCTGTCTGTCACACTCATCTCTTCCCCTCTCTGTCTCATCCTGTCTGTCACACTCATCTCTTCCCCTCTCTGTCTCATCCTGTCTGTCACACTCATCTCTTCCCCCTTTGTCTCATTCTGTCTGTCACACTCATCTCTTCCCCTCTCTGTCTCATTCTGTCTGTCTCATTCTGCATGTCACACTCATCTCTTCCCCTCTCTGTCTCATCCTGTCTGTCACACTCATCTCTTCCCCTCTCTGTCTCATTCTGTCTGTCACACTCATCTCTTCCCCTCTCTGTCTCATTCTGTCTGTCTCACTCATCTCTACCCCCCTCTGTCTCATTATCTTTCTCATTCTGTTTGTCACACTCATCTCTTCCCCCTCTGTCTTATTCTGTCTGTCTCATTCTGTCTTTCTCATTATGTCTGTCTCACTCATCTCTACCCCGTCTGTCTTATTCTGTCTGTCTCATTCTGTCTGTCTCACTCACCTCTACCCCCCTCTGTCTCATTCTGTCTGTATCCTTCTGTCTGTCACACTAATTTCTTCCCCTCTTTGTCTCATTCTGTCTGTCACACTCTGTCTGTCTCACTCATCTCTTCTCCTCTATGTCTCATTCTGTCTGTCTCACTCTGTCTGTCACACTCATCTCTTCTCCTCTCTGTCTCATTCTGTCTGTCTCACTCTGTCTGTCTCACTCATCTCTTCCCCTCTCTGTCTCATTCTTTCGTGCTCATTCTGTCTGTCACACTCATCTCTTCCCCTCTCTGTGTCATTCTGTCTGTCTCACTCTGTCTGTCACACTCATCTCTTCTCCTCTCTGTCTCATTCTGTCTGTCTCACTCTGTCTGTCTCACTCATCTCTTCCCCTCTCTGTCTCATTATTTCTGTCTCATCCTGTCTGTCACACTCATCTCTTCCCCCTTTGTCTCATTCTGTCTGTCACACTCATCTCTTCCCCTCTCTGTCTCATTCTGTCTGTCACACTCATCTCTTCCCCTCTCTGTCTCATTCTGTCTGTCACACTCATCTCTTCCCCTCTCTGTCTCATTCTGTCTGTCTCATTCTGTCTGTCTCATTCTGTCTGTCACACTCATCTCTTCCCCTCTCTGTCTCATTCTCTCTATCTCATTCTGTCTGTCTCATTCTGCATGTCACACTCATCTCTTCCCCTCTCTGTCTCATTCTGTCTGTCTCACTCATCTCTACCCCCCTCTGTCTCATTCTGTCTGTATCCTTCTGTCTGTCACACTCATCTCTTCCCCTCTCTGTCTCATTCTGTCGTGCTCATTCTGTCTGTCACACTCATCTCTTCCCCTCTCTGTCTCATTCTGTCTGTCTCACTCATCTCTACCCCCCTCTGTCTCATTATCTTTCTCATTCTGTTTGTCACACTCATCTCTTCCCCCTCTGTCTTATTCTGTCTGTCTCATTCTGTCTTTCTCATTATGTCTGTCTCACTCATCACTACCCCGTCTGTCTTATTCTGTCTGTCTCATTCTGCATGTCACACTCATCTCTTCCCCTCTCTGTCTCATTCTGTCTGTCTCACTCATCTCTACCCCCCTCTGTCTCATTCTGTCTATATCCTTCTGTCTGTCACACTAATTTCTTCCCCTCTTTGTCTCATTCTGTCTGTCACACTCTGTCTGTCTCACTCATCTCTTCTCCTCTCTGTCTCATTCTGTCTGTCTCACTCTGTCTGTCACACTCATCTCTTCTCCTCTCTGTCTCATTCTGTCTGTCTCACTCTGTCTGTCTCACTCATCTCTTCCCCTCTCTGTCTCATTCTTTCGTGCTCATTCTGTCTGTCACACTCATCTCTTCCCCTCTCTGTGTCATTCTGTCTGTCTCACTCTGTCTGTCACACTCATCTCTTCTCCTCTCTGTCTCATTCTGTCTGTCTCACTCTGTCTGTCTCACTCATCTCTTCCCCTCTCTGTCTCATTATTTCTGTCTCATCCTGTCTGTCACACTCATCTCTTCCCCCTTTGTCTCATTCTGTCTGTCACACTCATCTCTTCCCCTCTCTGTCTCATTCTGTCTGTCACACTCATCTCTTCCCCTCTCTGTCTCATTCTGTCTGTCTCATTCTGTCTGTCTCATTCTGTCTGTCACACTCATCTCTTCCCCTCTCTGTCTCATTCTGTCTGTCTCATTCTGTCTGTCTCATTCTGCATGTCACACTCATCTCTTCCCCTCTCTGTCTCATTCTGTCTGTCTCACTCATCTCTTCCCCTCTCTGTCTCATTCTGTCTGTCTCATTCTGTCTGTCTCATTCTGTCTGTCACACTCATCTCTTCCCCTCTCTGTCTCATTCTCTCTATCTCATTCTGTCTGTCTCATTCTGCATGTCACACTCATCTCTTCCCCTCTCTGTCTCATTCTGTCTGTCACACTCATCTCTTCCCCTCTCTGTCTCATTCTGTCTGTCTCACTCTGTCTGTCACACTCATCTCTTCCCCTCTCTGTGTCATTCTGTCTGTCTCACTCTGTCTGTCACACTCATCTCTTCCCCTCTCTGTCTCATTATTTCTGTCTCATCCTGTCTGTCACACTCATCTCTTCCCCCTTTGTCTCATTCTGTCTGTCACACTCATCTCTTCCCCTCTCTGTCTCATTCTGTCTGTCTCACTCATCTCTTCCCCTCTCTGTCTCATCCTGTCTGTCTCACTCATCTCTTCCCCTCTCTGTCTTATTCTGTCTTTCTCATTCTGTCTGTCACACTCATCTCTTCCCCTCTCTGTCTCATTCTGTCTGTCACATTCTGTCTGTCTCACTCATCTCTTCCCCTCTCTGTCTCATCCTGTCTGTCTCACTCATCTCTTCCCCTCTCTGTCTTATTCTGTCTGTCTCATCCTGTCTGTCTCACTCATCTCTTCCCCTCTCTGTCTTATTCTGTCTGTCTCATTCTGTCTGTCACACTCATCTCTTCCCCTCTCTGTCTCATCCTGTCTGTCTCACTCATCTCTTCCCCTCTCTGTCTTATTCTGTCTGTCTCATCCTGTCTGTCTCACTCATCTCTTCCCCTCTCTGTCTTATTCTGTCTGTCACACTCTGTCTGTCTCACTCATCTCTTCCCCTCTCTGTCTCATCCTGTCTGTCTCACTCATCTCTTCCCCTCTCTGTCTTATTCTGTCTGTCTCATTCTGTTTGTCACACTCATCTCTTCCCCCTCTGTCTTATTCTGTCTGTCTCATTCTGCATGTCACACTCATCTCTTCCCCTCTCTGTCTCATTCTGTCTGTCTCATTCTGTCTGTCACACTCATCTCTTCCCCTCTCTGTCTCATTCTGTCTGTCACACTCATCTCTTCCCCTCTCTGTCTCATTCTGTCTGTCTCATTCTGTCTGTCACACTCATCTCTTCCCCTCTCTGTCTCATTCTGTCTGTCTCATTCTGTCTTTCTCATTCTGTCTGTCTCATTCTGTCTGTCACACTCATCTCTTCCCCTCTCTGTCTCATTCTGTCTTTCTCATTCTGTCTGTCACACTCATCTCTTCCCCTCTCTGTCTCATTCTGTCTGTCTCATTCTGTCTTTCTCATTCTGTCTGTCTCACTCATCTCTTCCCCTCTCTGTCTCATTCTGTCTGTCTCATTCTGTCTTTCTCATTCTGTCTGTCTCACTCATCTCTTCCCCTCTCTGTCTCATTCTGTCTGTCTCATTCTGTCTGTCTCACTCATCTCTTCCCCTCTCTGTCTCATTCTGTCTGTCTCATTCTGTCTTTCTCATTCTGTCTGTCTCACTCATCTCTTCCCCTCTCTGTCTCATTCTGTCTGTCTCACTCATCTCTACCCCCCTCTGTCTCATTCTGTCTGTCTCATTCTGTCTGTCTCATTCTGTCTGTCTCACTCATCTCTTCCCCTCTCTGTCTCATTCTGTCTGTCTCATTCTGTCTTTCTCATTCTGTCTGTCTCATTCTGTCTGTCTCATTCTGTCTGTCTCACTCATTTCTTCCCCTCTCTGTCTCATTCTGTCTGTCTCATTCTGTCTGTCACACTCATCTCTTCCCCCTCTGTCTTATTCTGTCTGTCTCATTCTGTCTGTCTCACTCATCTCTTCCCCTCTCTGTCTCATTCTGTCTGTCTCATTCTGTCTGTCACACTCATCTCTTCCCCTCTCTGTCTCATTCTGTCTGTCTCACTCATCTCTTCCCCCTCTGTCTTATTCTGTCTGTCTCATTCTGCATGTCACACTCATCTCTTCCCCTCTCTGTCTCATTCTGTCTGTCTCACTCATCTCTTCTCCTCTCTGTCTCATTCTGTCTGTCTCATTCTGTCTGTCACACTCATTTCTTCCCCTCTCTGTCTCATTCTGTCTGTCTCATTCTGTCTGTCACACTCATCTCTTCCCCTCTCTGTCTCATTCTGTCTGTCTCACTCATCTCTTCCCCTCTCTGTCTCATTCTGTCTGTCACACTCTGTCTGTCTCACTCATCTCTTCCCCTCTCTGTCTCATTCTTTCGTGCTCATTCTGTCTGTCACACTCATCTCTTCCCCTCTCTGTGTCATTCTGTCTGTCACACTCATCTCTTCCCCTCTCTGTCTCATTCTGTCTGTCTCATTCTGTCTGTCACATTCATCTCTTCCCCTCTCTGTCTCATTCTGTCTGTCTCATTCTGTCTGTCACACTCATCTCTTCCGCTCTCTGTCTCATTCTCTCTATCTCATTCTGTCTGTCTCACTCATCTCTTCCCCCTCTGTCTCTTTCTGTCTGTCATACTCATCTCTTCCCCTCTCTGTCTCATTCTCTCTATCTCATTCTGTCTGTCTCACTCATCTCTTCACCTTTCTGTCTCATTCTGTCTGTCACACTCATCTCTTCCCCTCTCTGTCTCATTCTGTCTGTCTCATTCTGCATGTCACACTCATCTCTTCCCCTCTCTGTCTCATTCTGTCTGTCACACTCATCTCTTCCCCTCTCTGTCTCATTCTGTCTGTCACACTCATCTCTTCCCCTCTCTGTCTCATTCTGCATGTCACACTCATCTCTTCCCCTTTCTGTCTCATTCTCTCTGTCACACTCATCTCTTCCCCTTTCTGTCTCATTCTCTCTGTCTCACTCATCTCTTCCCCTCTCTGTCTCATTCTGTCTGTATCCTTCTGTCTGTCACACTCATTTCTTCCCCTCTCTGTCTCATTCTGTCTGTCACACTCTGTCTGTCTCACTCATCTCTTCCCCTCTCTGTCTCATTCTGTCGTGCTCACTCTGTCTGTCACACTCATCTCTTCCCCTCTCTGTCTCATTCTGTCTGTCTCACTCTGTCTGTCACACTCATCTCTTCCCCTCTCTGTCTCATTCTGTCTGTCATACTCATCTCTTCCCCTCTCTGTCTCTTTCTGTCTGTCACACTCATCTCTTCCCCTCTCTGTCTCATTCTGTCTGTCACACTCATCTCTTCCCCTTTCTGTCTCATTCTGCATGTCACACTCATCTCTTCCCCTCTCTGTCTCATTCTCTCTATCTCATTCTGCATGTCACACTCATCTCTTCCCCTTTCTGTCTCATTCTGCATGTCACACTCATCTCTTCCCCTCTCTGTCTCATCCTGTCTGTCTCACTCATCTCTTCCCCTCTCTGTCTTATTCTGTCTGTCTCATTCTGTTTGTCACACTCATCTCTTCCCCCTCTGTCTTATTCTGTCTGTCTCATTCTGTCTGTCACACTCATCTCTTCCCCTCTCTGTCTCATTCTGTCTGTCACACTCATCTCTTCCCCTCTCTGTCTCATTCTGTCTGTCTCATTCTGTCTGTCACACTCATCTCTTCCCCTCTCTGTCTCATTCTGTCTGTCACACTCATCTCTTCCCCTCTCTGTCTCATTCTGTCTTTCTCATTCTGTCTGTCACACTCATCTCTTCCCCTCTCTGTCTCATTCTGTCTGTCTCATTCTGTCTTTCTCATTCTGTCTGTCTCACTCATCTCTTCCCCTCTCTGTCTCATTCTGTCTGTCTCATTCTGTCTGTCTCACTCATCTCTTCCCCTCTCTGTCTCATTCTGTCTGTCTCATTCTGTCTTTCTCATTCTGTCTGTCTCACTCATCTCTTCCCCTCTCTGTCTCATTCTGTCTGTCTCACTCATCTCTACCCCCCTCTGTCTCATTCTGTCTGTCTCATTCTGTCTGTCTCATTCTGTCTGTCTCACTCATCTCTTCCCCTCTCTGTCTCATTCTGTCTGTCTCATTCTGTCTTTCTCATTCTGTCTGTCTCATTCTGTCTGTCTCATTCTGTCTGTCTCACTCATTTCTTCCCCTCTCTGTCTCATTCTGTCTGTCTCATTCTGTCTGTCACACTCATCTCTTCCCCCTCTGTCTTATTCTGTCTGTCTCATTCTGTCTGTCTCACTCATCTCTTCCCCTCTCTGTCTCATTCTGTCTGTCTCATTCTGTCTGTCACACTCATCTCTTCCCCTCTCTGTCTCATTCTGTCTGTCTCACTCATCTCTTCCCCCTCTGTCTTATTCTGTCTGTCTCATTCTGCATGTCACACTCATCTCTTCCCCTCTCTGTCTCATTCTGTCTGTATCCTTCTGTCTGTCACACTCATTTCTTCCCCTCTCTGTCTCATTCTGTCTGTCTCATTCTGTCTGTCACACTCATCTCTTCCCCTCTCTGTCTCATTCTGTCTGTCTCACTCATCTCTTCCCCTCTCTGTCTCATTCTGTCTGTCACACTCTGTCTGTCTCACTCATCTCTTCCCCTCTCTGTCTCATTCTTTCGTGCTCATTCTGTCTGTCACACTCATCTCTTCCCCTCTCTGTGTCATTCTGTCTGTCACACTCATCTCTTCCCCTCTCTGTCTCATTCTGTCTGTCTCATTCTGTCTGTCACATTCATCTCTTCCCCTCTCTGTCTCATTCTGTCTGTCTCATTCTGTCTGTCACACTCATCTCTTCCGCTCTCTGTCTCATTCTCTCTATCTCATTCTGTCTGTCTCACTCATCTCTTCCCCCTCTGTCTCTTTCTGTCTGTCATACTCATCTCTTCCCCTCTCTGTCTCATTCTCTCTATCTCATTCTGTCTGTCTCACTCATCTCTTCACCTTTCTGTCTCATTCTGTCTGTCACACTCATCTCTTCCCCTCTCTGTCTCATTCTGTCTGTCACACTCATCTCTTCCGCTCTCTGTCTCATTCTCTCTATCTCATTCTGTCTGTCTCACTCATCTCTTCCCCCTCTGTCTCTTTCTGTCTGTCATACTCATCTCTTCCCCTCTCTGTCTCATTCTCTCTATCTCATTCTGTCTGTCTCACTCATCTCTTCACCTTTCTGTCTCATTCTGTCTGTCACACTCATCTCTTCCCCTCTCTGTCTCATTCTGCATGTCACACTCATCTCTTCACCTCTCTGTCTCATTCTGCATGTCACACTCATCTCTTCCCCTCTCTGTCTCATTCTGTCTGTCACACTCATCTCTTCCCCTCTCTGTCTCATTCTGCATGTCACACTCATCTCTTCCCCTCTCTGTCTCATTCTGTCTGTCACACTCATCTCTTCCCCTCTCTGTCTCATTCTGTCTGTCACACTCATCTCTTCCCCTCTCTGTCTCATTCTGCATGTCACACTCATCTCTTCCCCTTTCTGTCTCATTCTCTCTGTCACACTCATCTCTTCCCCTTTCTGTCTCATTCTCTCTGTCTCACTCATCTCTTCCCCTCTCTGTCTCATTCTGTCTGTATCCTTCTGTCTGTCACACTCATTTCTTCCCCTCTCTGTCTCATTCTGTCTGTCACACTCTGTCTGTCTCACTCATCTCTTCCCCTCTCTGTCTCATTCTGTCGTGCTCACTCTGTCTGTCACACTCATCTCTTCCCCTCTCTGTCTCTTTCTGTCTGTCACACTCATCTCTTCCCCTCTCTGTCTCATTCTCTCTATCTCATTCTGCATGTCACACTCATCTCTTCCCCTTTCTGTCTCATTCTGCATGTCTCACTCATCTCTACCCCCCTCTGTCTCATTCTGTCTGTATCTTCTGTCTGTCACACTCATTTCTTCCCCTCTCTGTCTCATTCTGTCTGTCACACTCTGTCTGTCTCACTCATCTCTTCCCCTCTCTGTCTCATTCTGTCGTGCTCATTCTGTCTGTCAAACTCATCTCTTCCCCTCTCTGTGTCATTCTGTCTGTCACACTCATCTCTTCCCCTCTCTGTCTCATTCTGTCTGTCTCATTCTGTCTGTCACATTCATCTCTTCCCCTCTCTGTCTCATTCTGTCTGTCTCATTCTGTCTGTCACACTCATCTCTTCCGCTCTCTGTCTCATTCTCTCTATCTCATTCTGTCTGTCTCATTCTGTCTGTCACATTCATCTCTTCCCCTCTCTGTCTCATTCTGTCTGTCTCATTCTGTCTGTCACACTCATCTCTTCCGCTCTCTGTCTCATTCTCTCTATCTCATTCTGTCTGTCTCACTCATCTCTTCCCCCTCTGTCTCTTTCTGTCTGTCATACTCATCTCTTCCCCTCTCTGTCTCATTCTCTCTATCTCATTCTGTCTGTCTCACTCATCTCTTCACCTCTCTGTCTCATTCTGTCTGTCACACTCATCTCTTCCCCTCTCTGTCTCATTCTGTCTGTCACACTCATCTCTTCCCCTCTCTGTCTCATTCTGTCTGTCACACTCATCTCTTCCCCTCTCTGTCTCATTCTGTCTGTCACACTCATCTCTTCCCCTCTCTGTCTCTTTCTGTCTGTCACACTCATCTCTTCCCCTCTCTGTCTCATTCTGTCTGTCACACTCATCTCTTCCCCTCTCTGTCTCATTCTCTCTGTCACACTCATCTCTTCCCCTTTCTGTCTCATTCTCTCTGTCTCACTCATCTCTTCCCCTTTCTGTCTCATTCTCTCTGTCTCACTCATCTCTACCCCTTTCTGTCTCATTCTGCATGTCACACTCATCTCTTCCCCTTTCTGTCTCATTCTCTCTGTCACACTCATCTCTTCCCCTTTCTGTCTCATTCTCTCTGTCTCACTCATCTCTTCCCCTCTCTGTCTCATTCTGTCTGTATCCTTCTGTCTGTCACACTCATTTCTTCCCCTCTCTGTCTCATTCTGTCTGTCACACTCTGTCTGTCTCACTCATCTCTTCCCCTCTCTGTCTCATTCTGTCGTGCTCACTCTGTCTGTCACACTCATCTCTTCCCCTCTCTGTCTCATTCTGTCTGTCTCATTCTGCATGTCACACTCATCTCTTCCCCTCTCTGTCTCATTCTGTCTGTCACACTCATCTCTTCCCCTCTCTGTCTCTTTCTGTCTGTCACACTCATCTCTTCCCCTCTCTGTCTCTTTCTGTCTGTCACACTCATCTCTTCCCCTTTCTGTCTCATTCTGCATGTCACACTCATCTCTTCCCCTCTCTGTCTCATTCTGTCTGTCTCACTCATCTCTACCCCCCTCTGTCTCATTCTGTCTGTATCTTCTGTCTGTCACACTCATTTCTTCCCCTCTCTGTCTCATTCTGTCTGTCACACTCTGTCTGTCTCACTCATCTCTTCCCCTCTCTGTCTCATTCTGTCGTGCTCATTCTGTCTGTCAAACTCATCTCTTCCCCTCTCTGTGTCATTCTGTCTGTCACACTCATCTCTTCCCCTCTCTGTCTCATTCTGTCTGTCTCATTCTGTCTGTCACATTCATCTCTTCCCCTCTCTGTCTCATTCTGTCTGTCTCATTCTGTCTGTCACACTCATCTCTTCCGCTCTCTGTCTCATTCTCTCTATCTCATTCTGTCTGTCTCACTCATCTCTTCCCCCTCTGTCTCTTTCTGTCTGTCATACTCATCTCTTCCCCTCTCTGTCTCATTCTCTCTATCTCATTCTGTCTGTCTCACTCATCTCTTCACCTCTCTGTCTCATTCTGTCTGTCACACTCATCTCTTCCCCTCTCTGTGTCATTCTGTCTGTCACACTCATCTCTTCCCCTCTCTGTCTCATTCTGTCTGTCTCATTCTGTCTGTCACATTCATCTCTTCCCCTCTCTGTCTCATGCTGTCTGTCTCATTCTGTCTGTCACACTCATCTCTTCCGCTCTCTGTCTCATTCTCTCTATCTCATTCTGTCTGTCTCACTCATCTCTTCCCCCTCTGTCTCTTTCTGTCTGTCATACTCATCTCTTCCCCTCTCTGTCTCATTCTCTCTATCTCATTCTGTCTGTCTCACTCATCTCTTCACCTCTCTGTCTCATTCTGTCTGTCACACTCATCTCTTCCCCTCTCTGTCTCATTCTGTCTGTCACACTCATCTCTTCCCCTCTCTGTCTCTTTCTGTCTGTCACACTCATCTCTTCCCCTCTCTGTCTCATTCTGCATGTCACACTCATCTCTTCCCCTTTCTGTCTCATTCTCTCTGTCACACTCATCTCTTCCCCTTTCTGTCTCATTCTCTCTGTCTCACTCATCTCTTCCCCTCTCTGTCTCATTCTGTCTGTATCCTTCTGTCTGTCACACTCATTTCTTCCCCTCTCTGTCTCATTCTGTCTGTCACACTCTGTCTGTCTCACTCATCTCTTCCCCTCTCTGTCTCATTCTGTCTGTCACACTCTGTCTGTCTCACTCATCTCTTCCCCTCTCTGTCTCATTCTGTCTGTCTCATTCTGCATGTCACACTCATCTCTTCCCCTCTCTGTCTCATTCTGTCTGTCACACTCTGTCTGTCTCACTCATCTCTTCCCCTCTCTGTCTCATTCTGTCTGTCACACTCTGTCTGTCTCACTCATCTCTTCCCCTCTCTGTCTCATTCTGTCTGTATCCTTCTGTCTGTCACACTCATTTCTTCCCCTCTCTGTCTCATTCTGTCTGTCACACTCTGTCTGTCTCACTCATCTCTTCCCCTCTCTGTCTCATTCTGTCTGTCACACTCTGTCTGTCTCACTCATCTCTTCCCCTCTCTGTCTCATTCTGTCTGTCTCATTCTGTCTGTCACACTCATCTCTTCCCCTCTCTGTCTCATTCTGCATGTCACACTCATCTCTTCCCCTCTCTGTCTCATTCTGCATGTCACACTCATCTCTTCCCCTCTCTGTCTCATTCTGTCTGTCACACTCATCTCTTCCCCTCTCTGTCTCATTCTGTCTGTCACACTCATCTCTTCCCCTCTCTGTCTCATTCTGTCTGTCTCATTCTGTCTGTCTCATTCTGTCTGTCACACTCATCTCTTCCCCTCTCTGTCTCATTCTGTCTGTCACACTCATCTCTTCCCCTCTCTGTCTCATTCTGTCTGTCACACTCATCTCTTCCCCTCTCTGTCTCATTCTGTCTGTCACACTCATCTCTTCCCCTCTCTGTCTCATTCTGTCTGTCTCATTCTGTCTGTCTCATTCTGTCTGTCACACTCATCTCTTCCCATCTCTGTCTCTTTCTGTCTGTCACACTCATCTCTTCCCCTCTCTGTCTCATTCTGTCTGTCACACTCATCTCTTCCCCTTTCTGTCTCATTCTCTCTGTCACACTCATCTCTTCCCCTTTCTGTCTCATTCTCTCTGTCACACTCATCTCTTCCCCTTTCTGTCTCATTCTCTCTTTCTCACTCATCTCTTCCCCTCTCTGTCTCATTCTGTCTGTATCCTTCTGTCTGTCACACTCATTTCTTCCCCTCTCTGTCTCATTCTGTCTGTCACACTCTGTCTGTCTCACTCATCTCTTCCCCTCTCTGTCTCATTCTGTCTGTCTCACTCTGTCTGTCACACTCATCTCTTCCCCTCTCTGTCTCATTATTTCTGTCTCATCCTGTCTGTCACACTCATCTCTTCCCCCTTTGTCTCATTCTGTCTGTCTCACTCATCTCTTCCCCTCTCTGTCTCATCCTGTCTGTCTCACTCATCTCTTCCCCTCTCTGTCTCATCATGTCTCTCACACTCATCTCTTCCCCTCTTTGTCTCATTCTCTCTGTCTCATTCTGTCTGTGTCACTCATTTCTTCCCCTCTCTGTCTCATTCTGTCTGTCTCACTCATCTCTACCCCCCTCTGTCTCATTCTGTCTGTATCTTCTGTCTGTCACACTCATTTCTTCCCCTCTCTGTCTCATTCTGTCTGTCACACTCTGTCTGTCTCACTCATCTCTTCCCCTCTCTGTCTCATCCTGTCTGTCTCACTCATCTCTTCCCCTCTCTGTCTCATTCTGTCTGTCACACTCTGTCTGTCTCACTCATCTCTTCCCCTCTCTGTCTCATCCTGTCTGTCACACTCATCTCTTCCCCTCTTTGTCTCATTCTCTCTGTCTCATTCTGTCTGTGTCACTCATTTCTTCCCCTCTCTGTCTCATTCTGTCTGTCTCATTCTGTCTGTCACACTCATCTCTTCCTGGGTTCTGTAGATTGCGGTAAGAGAGTGGTGTTATTGCAGACAGGGTTTGCATAAAAATGTGACTTATCTCAAAGTGCAAGAACTCAATAGAATTTGAAAAGCTAATGTCCACCAGAGGAGAGAGTTCAGCTCCGTTGTGAATATCATACATTCTACTTCCCCTCTTTTCCGTTGGCTTCTCTAACTGCCTCTGACACGTTTTGTGTTCCTGTCCATTGTTATAAGGCAGATTGTAGTTGTAGCTGCAGGTCCCAGTGCTGTTGGATTACTGCGTTATAGTGTGGTTATGATGAGGAATGTGGCTGCCTGTATCTACGCTGGAACACCCAGGCCCTTATGACATTTCAGACCTGGAGCCAGCCAACAGCACATCTGTCACACTGCTCCCCCGTCCTCCAATCCAATCTGGGCTCTTTCTCCTCTCTCAGAGCTTTTTCTCATTGTGCTCAATTTGATATGAGACACCCAGATCGAGCGGCCCTGCATCAGTCTCCTGCCACTCTGTCAACAATGGATTACACACAAACACAAACACACGCAAACGTACGCACGCACACACACGCACGCACGCACGCACGCGCGCGCGCGCGCGCACACACACACACACACACACACAATCTCAGGTAACACAACCAATATACAGTATTGTCACCTCAGGGCACTAGGAAGTGGTCTGTCACTCAGTTTGTAGCTTTTATATGCTAATGCCCTCTCTCTCCCTCTCTCTCTATCTGCCTGGCTGTGCAGTGTTGTGTTAGTAAATTGTACTGACACTCCCCCTTCCCTCTCTCTCCCTTTCTCCCTCCCTGTCAGTGTTTCTCTCCCTCCCTCCCTCCTTCTCTCTCTCACCTGACTGACTGACACGAATTTTCAATCTCTCTGTTTACCTTTCACTGCTGTGCCTAAAACAACACTGGCTAAGGAGAAGAGCGAGAAGGAGAGAGAGAGCGAGGGAGAGACCGAGCGGAATGACAGACAGAGGAAGAGGAGGTGCTAGCATCACTAAGATCAGACGGGAAAGGGGGATGTAAAAACCAAAGAGGTGTAAAGAGAGAACGAGGCTTTCTCTGTTTTGGGGGGGATGAGAAATCCACAGGGGAGAGAGGGAGGGAGGGAGGGAATAAGGGAGGAGAAGAGCCCATAGTTCTGAACAGTCATGCAAACTTAATCATCACTTTACTGAGGGAGACAGGGAAGGAGGGAGGAAGGGAGAGGGAGGGAGGGAGGGAGGGAGGGAGTGAGGGAGGAGGGAGGGAGGGAGAGAGAGAAGGAGAGAGGGATGGTGCGAGTGAGGGAGGAGGGAGGGAGAGAGAGAAGGAGAGAAGGATGGTAGGAGTGAGGGAGGAGGGAGGGAGGGAGGGAGAGAAGGAGAGAAGGAGGGAGGGAGTGAGGGAGAAGGGAGGGAGTGAGGGAGGAGGGAGGGAGAGAGAGAAAGAGAGAAGGAGGGTGGGAGTGAGGTAGAGAGGGGAGAAGGAGGGTGGGAGGGAGTGAGGGAGGGAGGAGGGAGGGAGGGAGAGAGAAGGAGAGAAGGAGGGTGGGAGGGAGGGAGGAGAGAAGGAGGGTGGGAGGGAAGGAGGGAGGGAGTGAGGGAGGAGGGAGGGAGTGAGGGAGGAGAGAGGGAGAGAGAGAAGGAGAGAAGGAGGGAGTGAGGGAGGGAGTGAGGGAGGGAGTGAGAGAAGGAGGGTGGGAGTGAGGGAGAAGAGAAGGAGGGAGTGAGGGAGGGAGTGAGGGAGGAGGGAGGGAGTGAGGGAGAGAGGGAGGAGAGAAGGAGGGAGTGAGGGAGGGAGTGAGGGAGGAGTGAGGGAGGGAGGAGTGAGGGAGGGGAGAGAAAGAGTTCAGAATAGATACACTCTTAACATCATAAAATATTGAACAAGGGAGGTAGAGGAGAATGGAGGGACTGATGAAGACAAACACAATCATTTTGTTTCTGTGTGTGTGAGTGTGTGTGTGTGTGTGTGTGTGTGTGGACACACACACACACACACACACACACACACACACACACACACACACACACACACACACACACACACACACACACACACACACACACACACACACACACACACACACACACACACACACACACAGACACATGCACACACACAAATGCAATATTGCTTTGAATGTAAATAACTGTTATATGTGCAGGAGATGGTGGGGAGTTTGGTGTTGAAAATATCACACTGCAGAACATGTTTCATCATCTCTCTCTCCCCTTCCCTCTCCCCTTCCCTCTCTCTCCTCTCTCTCCCCTTCCCTCTCTCCCCTTCCCTCTCTCTCCCCTTCTCGCTCTCCCCTTCCCTCTCTTTCCCCTTCTTTCTCTCCCCTTCTCTCTCTCCCCTTCCCTCTCTCCCCTTCTTTCTCTCCCCTTCCCTCTCTCCCCTTCTCTCTCTCCCCTTCCCTCTCTCCCCTTCCCTCTCTCCCCTTCCCTCTCTCCCCTTCCCTCTCTCTCCTTCTCTCTCTCCCCTTCCCTCTCTCCCCTTCCCTCTCTCCCCTTCTCGCTCTCCCCTTCTCTCTCTCCCCTTCCCTCTCTCCCCTTCCCTCTCTCCCCTTCTCTCTCTCCCCTTCTTTCTCTCCCCTTCCCTCTCTCCCCTTCTCTCTCTCCCCTTCCCTCTCTCCCCTTCCCTCTCTCCCCTTTCTCTCTCCCCTTCCCTCTCTCCCCTTCTCTCTCTCCCCTTCCCTCTCTCCCCTTCTCTCTCCCCCCTTCTCTCTCTCCCCTTCTCTCTCCCCTTCCCTCTCTCCCCTTCTCTCTCTCCCCTTCTCTCTCTCCCCTTCTCTCCCTCCTCTTCCCTCTCTCCCCTTCTTTCTCTCCCCTTCCCTCTCTCCCCTTCTCTCTCTCCCCTTCCCTCTCTCCCCTTCCCTCTCTCCCCTTCTCTATTTCCTTCCCTCTCTCCCCTTCCCTCTCTCCCCTTCTCTCTCTCCCCTTCTCGCTCAACCCTTCTCTCGCTCCCCTTCTCTCTCTCCCCTTCCCTCTCTCCCCTTCCCTCTCTCCCCTTCCCTCTCTCCCCTTCCCTCTCTCCCCTTCCCTCTCTCCCCTTCTCGCTCTCCCCTTCTCTCTCTCCCCTTCCCTCTCTCCCCTTCCCTCTCTCCCCTTCTCTCTCTCCCCTTCTCTCTCTCCCCTTCCCTCTCTCCCCTTCTCTCTCTCCCCTTCCCTCTCTCCCCTTCCCTCTCTCCCCTTCTCTCTCCCCTTCCCTCTCTCCCCTTCTCTCTCTCCCCTTCCCTCTCTCCCCTTCTCTCTCCCCCCTTCTCTCTCTCCCCTTCTCTCTCCCCTTCCCTCTCTCCCCTTCTCTCTCTCCCCTTCTCTCTCTCCCCTTCTATCCCTCCTCTTCCCTCTCTCCCCTTCTTTCTCTCCCCTTCCCTCTCTCCCCTTCTCTCTCTCCCCTTCCCTCTCTCCCCTTCCCTCTCTCCCCTTCTCTATTTCCTTCCCTCTCTCCCCTTCCCTCTCTCCCCTTCTCTCTCTCCCCTTCTCGCTCAACCCTTCTCTCGCTCCCCTTCTCTCTCTCCCCTTCCCTCTCTCCCCTTCTCTCTCTCCCCTTCTCTCTCTCCCCTTCCCTCTCTCTCCTTCCCTCTCTCCCCTTCCCTCTCTCTCCTTCTCTCTCTCTCCTTCTCTCTCTCCCCTTCCCTCTCTCCCCTTCTCTCTCTCCCCTTCTCTCTCTCCCCTTCTCTCTCCCCTTCTCTCTCTCCCCTTCCCTCTCTCCCCTTCCCTCTCTCCCCTTCTCTCTCTCCCCTTCTCTCTCTCCCCTTCTTTCTCTCCCCTTCCCTCTCCCCTTCCCTCTCTCCCCTTCTCTCTCTCCTTCCCTCTCTCCCCTTCCCTCTCTCCCCTTCTCTCGCTCCCCTTCTCGCTCTCCCCTTCTCTCTCAACCCTTCTCTCGCTCCCCTTCTCTCTCTCCCCCTCTCCTTCTCTCCTTTGATCTTTTGCTTCTCACTGATCTTCACCCCTTCTCTGTCAAATATTTAGGATGTTTTGGCAGGTTTGATGAAAATTACCATGCAGAAATACTTTGGTTCATTTACTCTACAACAAAAGTCAACATATATAACGGGATAAGACCAAAGATTTAATCTAACTAAATATTTTAAATGGCTTTAACTCTTATATTTCAGAATAATATCTGAGCTCATGTGATGTCAATAGACTATTCAATAAAATACCAAAGTTAAACCATGCATAATTCATGAAGTTGAATTAATGACAGATGGGAAAGGATTCCTGTTTTAAAGGTCATTATTATTCATGTTTTCTTCAGAGATGATAACAATGTTGCCCTTTGAACTTTCTGAAATACTTGAATCACCAACCTTGACACATGTTGTTGAACAGAATGACTGTGCAACACTGTTGGGCTGCCGAGTGGCACAGCGGTCTAAGGCACTGCATCTCAGTGCTTGAGGCGTCACTACAGACACTCTGGTCCAAATCCAGGCTGTATCACAACCGGCCGTGATTGGGAGTCCCATAGGTTGGCGCACAATTGGCCCAGCGTCGTCCAGGTTTGGCCGGTGTAAGCCGTCATTGTAAATAAGAGTTTGTTCTTAACTGACTTGCCTAGTTAAATAAAGGTTAAATAAATACAAATACATACAAATTAAGCCTCTCTCTTGCCTTTGTCACTCTCTCTGAAGATGAGATTCCTTCCATTGTTTCTCACATGGTAATGTGTGTTTGGAGATTTAGGGGGTTTTATAACAGAAAGTGTATTAATAGGGAGTTGGGCCACCATGAGCTGCCAGAACAGCTTCTATGCGCCTTGGCATAGATTCTACAAATGGAACTCTATTGGTGGGAATGCAACACCATTATTCCACAAGAAATTAAATGACCCTAAGCATGATGGGATGTTAATTGCTTTATTAACTCAGGAACCACACCTGTATGGAAGCGCCTGCTTTCATTTGCTCAAGTGTTTCCTTTATTCTGGCAGTTGCCTGTATAATTATAGTATATATGTTTTGTTTGTTTTTGTCATATTTCTTGTTGAGCTCATCACTGCATCCACAGGGATGGTTAGTGCAGCATAGAGCAGAACATATTCATCTCTCTGACAAAGCAGGGATCTGGGATCGATTGAAAATGCCTGGCCTGCATCGAACATTCACTCATGTGACACGCATACGCACATGCACACACACGCGCGCACACCAAGTGAGCCTTCTCCATTCACTTACACTGCATTTTCTTTATTGTACCAAAGGTCTGACATAAATCAGATAGACAGAGCAGAGCATCTGGGCAGGAAGGAGGAGGAGAGGATGGATGGAGGAGAGGAGAGGAGAGGAGAGGAGAGGAGAGGAGAGGAGAGGAGAGGAGAGGAGAGGAGAGGAGAGGAGAGGAGAGGAGAGGAGAGGAGAGGAGAGGAGAGGAGAGGAGAGGAGAGGAATAACCTTTGCACTGGGCTGGGGTAGGAAGGAGGAGGAGAGGATGGAGGGAGGAGAGGAGAGGAGAGGAGAGGAGAGGAGAGGAGAGGAGAGGAGAGGAAAGGAAAGGAGAGGAGAGGAGAGGAGAGGAGAGGAGAGGAGAGGAGAGGAGAGGAGAGGAGAGGAGAGGAGAGGAGAGGAGAGGAGAGGAGAGGAGAGGAGAGGAGAGGAGAGGAGAGGAGAGGAGAGGAGAGGAATAACCTTTGCACTGGGCTGGGGTAGGAAGGAGGAGGAGAGGATGGAGGGAGGAGAGGAGAGGAGAGGAGGGAGGAGTGCTACAGCAGATAGACTGTATGTTTGACTGGTCTTTAGCACCACAGTAGGTAAACTATATGTTTGACTGGTCTTTAGTGCTAAACAAGGTACACTTTATGTATGACTGGTCTTTTGTGCTGCAGTAGGTAGACCGTATGTTTGACTGGTCTTTAGTGCTGCAGTAGATAGACTGTATGTTTGACTGGTCTATAGTGTAACAGTAGATAGACTGTATGTTTGACTGGTCTTTAGTGTAACAATAGATAGACTGTATGTTTGACTGGTCTTTAGTGCTGCAGTAGATAGACTGTATGTTTGACTGGTCTTTAGTGCTGCAGTAGATAGACTGTATGTTTGACTGGTCTTTAGTGCTGCAGTAGATAGACTGTATGTTTGACTGGTCTTTAGTGTAACAGTAGGTAGACTGTATGTTTGACTGGTCTTTATTGTAACAGTAGATAGACTGTATGTTTGACTGGTCTTTAGTGCTGCAGTAGGTAGACTGTATGTTTGACTGGTCTTTAGTGTAACAGAAGGTAGACTGTATGTTTGACTGGTCTATAGTGTAACAGTAGATAGACTGTATATTTGACTGGTCTATAGTGTAACAGTAGATAGACTGTATGTTTGACTGGTCTTTAGTGTTACAGTAGATAGACTGTATGTTTGACTGGTCTTTAGTGTAACAATAGATAGACTGTATGTTTGACTGGTCTTTAGTGCTGCAGTAGATAGACTGTATGTTTGACTGGTCTATAGCGTAACAGTAGGTAGACTGTATGTTTGACTGGTCTTTATTGTAACAGTAGATAGACTGTATGTTTGACTGGTCTTTAGTGTAACAGTAGGTAGACTGTATGTTTGACTGGTCTATAGCGTAACAGTAGGTAGACTGTATGTTTGACTGGTCTTTATTGTAACAGTAGATAGACTGTATGTTTGACTGGTCTTTAGTGTAACAGTAGGTAGACTGTATGTTTGACTGGTCTATAGTGTAACAGTAGATAGACTGTATGTTTGACTGGTCTTTAGTGCTGCAGTAGGTAGACTGTATGTTTGACTGGTCTATAGTGTAACAGTAGATAGACTGAATGTTTGACTGGTCTTTAGTGTAACAGTAGATAGACTGTATGTTTGACTGGTCTATAGTGTAACAGTAGGTAGACTGTATGTTTGACTGGTCTTAAGTGTAACAGTAGATAGACTGTATGTTTGACTGGTCTTTAGTGTAACAGTAGATAGACTGTATATTTGACTGGTCTTTAGTGTAACAGTAGATAGACTGTATGTTTGACTGATCTTTAGTGTAACAGTAGAAAGACTGCATGTTTGACTGGTCTTTAGTGCTGCAGTAGATAGACTGCATGTTTGACTGGTCTTTAGTGTAACAGTAGATAGACTGTATGTTTGACTGGACTTTAGTACTGCAGTAGATAGACTGTATGTTTGACTGGTCTTTAGCACTACAGTAGGTAAACTATATGTTTGACTGATCTTTAGTGCTAAACAAGGTACAATTTATGTTTGACTGGTCTTTTGTGCTGCAGTAGGTAGACTGTATGTTTGACTGGTCTTTAGTGCTGCAGTAGATAGACTGTATGTTTGACTGGTCTATAGTGTAACAGTAGGTAGACTGTGTGTTTGACTGGTCTTTAGTGTAATAGTAGGTATACTGTATGTTTGACTGGTCTTTAGTGGGTGACCTCACCCATTGAGACCAGCATGTCCAGAGATACAACCTCTCTTATCATCACCCAGTGCCTGGGCTTGCCTCCGCTGTACCCACGCCCCACCATACCCCTGTCTGCACATTATGCCCAGAATCTATTCTACCACGCCCATAAATCTGCTCCTTTTATTCTTTGTCCCCAACGCTCTAGGCGACCAGTTTTGATAGCCTTTAGCCGCACCCTCATCCTACTACTCCTCTGTTCCTCGGGTGATGTGGAGGTAAACCCAGGCCCTGCATGTCCCCAGTCACCCTCATTTGTTGACTTCTGTGATCGAAAAAGCCTTGGCCTCATGCATGTCAACATCAGAAGCCTCCTCCCTAAGTTTGCCTTACTCACCGCTTTAGCACACTCTGCCAACCCTGATGTCCTTGCCGTGTCCGAATCCTGGCTTAGGAAGGCCACCAAAAATTCTGAGATTTCCATACCCAACTATAACACTTTCCGTCAAGATAGAACTGCCAAAGGGGGAGGAGTTGCAATCTACTGCAGATATAGCCTGCAAAGTTCTGTCATACTTTCCAGGTCTATGCCCAAACAGTTCGAACTTCTAATTTTAAAAATTAATCTCTCCAGAAATAAGTCTCTCACTGTTGCCGCCTGCTACCGACCCCCCTCAGCTCCCAGCTGTGCCCTGGACACCATCTGTGAATTGATCGCTCCCCATCTAGCTTCAGAGTTTGTTCTGTTAGGTGACCTAAACTGGGATATGCTTAACACCCCGGCAGTCCTACAATCCAAGCTTGATGCCCTCAATCTCACACAAATCATCAAGGAACCCAACAGGTACAACCCTAAATCCGTAAACATGGGCACCCTAATAGACATTATCCTGACGAACCTGCCCTCCAAATACACCTCTGCTGTCTTCAATCAAGATCTCAGCGATCACTGCCTCATTGCCTGTATCCGCCACGGGTCCGCGGTCAAACGACCACCCCTCATCACTGTCAAACGCTCCCTAAAACACTTCTGCGAGCAGGCCTTTCTAATCGACCTGGCCCGGGTACCCTGGAAGGATATTGACCTCATCCCGTCAGTTGAGGATGCCTGGTCATTCTTTAAAAGTTACTTCCTCACCATATTAGACAAGCATGCTCCGTTCAAAAAATGCAGAACCAAGAACAGATATAGCCCTTGGTTCACTCCAGACCTGACTGCCCTCGACCAGCACAAAAACATCCTGTGGCGAACTGCAATAGCATCGAAGAGCCCCCGCGATATGCAACTGTTCAGGGAAGTCAGGAACCAATACACGCAGTCAGTCAGGAAAGCAAAGGCCAGCTTTTTCAAGCAGAAATTTGCATCCTGTAGCTCTAACTCCAAAAAGTTCTGGGATACTGTAAAGTCCATGGAGAACAAGAGCACCTCCTCCCAGCTGCCCACTGCACTGAGGCTAGGTAACACGGTCACCACCGATAAATCCGTGATAATCGAAGACTTCAACAAGCATTTCTCAATGGCTGGCCATGCCTTCCTCCTGGCGACTCCAACCTTGGCCAACAGCCCCGCCCCCCCCGCTGCTACTCGCCCAAGCCTCCCCAGCTTCTCCTTTACCCAAATCCAGATAGCAGATGTTCTGAAAGAGCTGGAAAACCTGGACCCATACAAATCAGCTGGGCTTGACAATCTGGACCCCCTATTTCTGAAACTGTCCGCCGCCATTGTCGCACCCCCTATCACCAGCCTGTTCAACCTCTCCTTCGTATCATCTGAGATCCCCAAGGATTGGAAAGCTGCCGCGGTCATCCCCCTCTTCAAAGGGGGAGACACCCTGGACCCAAACTGTTACAGACCTATATCCATCCTGCCCTGCCTATCTAAGGTCTTCGAAAGCCAAGTCAACAAACAGATCACTGACCATCTCGAATCCCACCGTACCTTCTCCGCTGTGCAATCCGGTTTCCGAGCCGGTCATGGGTGCACCTCAGCCACGCTCAAGGTACTAAACGATATCATAACCGCCATCGATAAAAGACATTACTGTGCAGCCGTCTTCATCGACCTGGACAAGGCTTTCGACTCTGTCAATCACCATATTCTTATCGGCAGACTCAGTAGCCTCGGTTTTTCTAATGAAAGTGCTAAACAAGGTACAATTTATGTATGACTGGTATATAGTGTAACAGTAGATAGACTGTATGTTTGACTGGTCTTTAGTGTTACAGTAGATAGACTGTATGTTTGACTGGTCTTTAGTGTTACAGTATATAGACTATGTTTAACTGGTATTTAGTGTAACAGTAGATAGACTGTATGTTTGACTGGTCATTAGTGCTGCAGTAGAAAGACTGTATGTTTGACTGGTCTATAGTGTGACAGTAGATAGACTGTATGTTTGACTGGTCATTAGTGCTGCAGTAGAAAGACTGTATGTTTGACTGGTCTATAGTGTGACAGTAGATAGACTGTATGTTTGACTGGTCATTAGTGCTGCAGTAGAAAGACTGCATGTTTGACTGGTCTTTAGTGTAACAGTAGATAGACTGTATGTTTGACTGATCTTTAGAGCTGCAGTAGATAGACTGTATGCTTACTGGTCTTTAGCACTACAGTAGATAGACTGTATGTTTGACTGGTGTTTAGTGCTGCAGTAGATAGACTGTATGTTTGACTGGTCTATAGTGTAGCAGTAGATAGACTGTATGTTTGACTGGTCTATAGTGTAGCAGCAGATAGACTGTATGCTTACTGGTCTTTAGCACTACAGTAGATAGACTGTATGTTTGACTGGTGTTTAGTGCTGCAGTAGATAGACTGTATGTTTGACTGGTCTATAGTGTAACAGTAGGTAGACTGTATGTTTGACTGGTCTTAAGTGTAACAGTAGATAGACTGTATGTTTGACTGGTCTTTTGTGCTGCAGTAGATAGACTGTATGTTTGACTGGTCTTAAGTGTAACAGTAGATAGACTGTATGTTTGACTGGTCTATAGTGCTGCAGTAGATAGACTGTATGTTTGACTGGTCTTTAGTGTAACAGTAGATAAACTGTATGTTTGACTGGTCTTTAGTGCTGCAGTAGATAGACTGTATGTTTGACTGGTCTTTAGTGTAACAGTAGGTAGACTGTATGTTTGACTGGTCTTTAGTGTAACAGTAGGTAGACTGTATGTTTGACTGGTCTATAGTGTAACAGTAGGTAGACTGTATGTTT
The DNA here is from genome assembly GCF_045679555.1 of Salvelinus alpinus. Lineage (NCBI taxonomy): Eukaryota > Metazoa > Chordata > Actinopteri > Salmoniformes > Salmonidae > Salvelinus > Salvelinus alpinus. The sequence goes on along the minus strand of NC_092089.1, from coordinate 3,701,267 downwards.
GACTGGTCTATAGTGTAACAGTAGGTAGACTGTATGTTTGACTGGTCTTTAGTGTAACAGTAGATAGACTGTATGTTTGACTGTTCTTTAGTGTAACAGTAGATAGACTGTATGTTTGACTGGTCTATAGTGTAACAGTAGGTAGACTGTATGTTTGACTGGTCTTTAGTGTAACAGTAGATAGACTGTATGTTTGACTGGTCTTTAGTGCTGCGGTAGATAGACTGTATGTTTGACTGGTCTATGGTGTAACAGTAGGTAGACTGTATGTTTGACTGGTCTTAAGTGTAACAGTAGATAGACTGTATGTTTGACTGGTCATTAGTGCTGCAGTAGATAGACTGTATGTTTGACTGGTCTTTAGAGCTGCAGTAGATATACTGTATGTTTGACTGGTCTTTAGCACTACAGTAGGTCGACTGTATGTTTGACTGGTCTATAGTGTAACAGCAGATAGACTGTATGTTTGACTGGTCTTTAGTGTAACAGTAGGTAGACTGTATGTTTGACTGGTCTTTAGTGCTGCAGTAGATAGACTGTATGTTTGACTGGTCTATAGTGTAACAGTAGGTAGACTGTATGTTTGACTGGTCTTAAGTGTAACAGTAGATAGACTGTATGTTTGACTGGACTTTAGTGTAACAGTAGATAGACTGTATGTTTGACTGGTCTTTAGCACTACAGTAGGTAGACTGTATGTTTGACTGGTCTATAGTGTAACAGTAGATAGACTGCATGTTTGACTGGTCTATAGTGTAACAGTAGATATCCTGTATGTTTGACTGGTGTTTAGTGCTACGGCAGATACCCTGTATGTTTGACTGGTCTTTAGCACTACAGTAGATAGACTGTATGTTTGACTGGTCTTTAGTGCTGCAGTAGATAGACTGTATGTTTGACTGGTCTTTAGCACTACAGTAGATAGACTGTATGTTTGACTGGTCTTTAGTGCTGCAGTAGATAGACTGTATGTTTGACTGGTCTTTAGTGCTGCAGTAGATAGACTGTATGTTTGACTGGTCTTTAGCACTACAGTAGATAGACTGTATGTTTGACTGGTCTTTAGTGCTGCAGTAGATAGACTGTATGTTTGACTGGTCTTTAGCACTACAGTAGGTAAACTATATGTTTGACTGGTCTTTAGTTCTGCAGTAGATAGACGGTATGTTTGACTGGTCTTTAGCACTACAGTAGGTAAACTATATGTTTGACTGGTCTTTAGTGCTGCAGTAGATAGACTGTATGTTTGACTGGTCTATAGTGTAACAGTAGGTAGACTGTATGTTTGACTGGTCTTTAGTGTAACAGTAGATAGACTGTATGTTTGACTGGTCTTTAGTGCTGCAGTAGATAGACTGTATGTTTGACTGGTCTATGGTGTAACAGTAGGTAGACTGTATGTTTGACTGGTCTTAAGTGTAACAGTAGATAGACTGTATGTTTGACTGGTCTATAGTGTAACAGTAGGTAGACTGTATGTTTGACTGGTCTTTAGTGTAACAGTAGATAGACTGTATGTTTGACTGGTCTTTAGTGCTGCAGTAGATAGACTGTATGTTTGACTGGTCTATGGTGTAACAGTAGGTAGACTGTATGTTTGACTGGTCTTAAGTGTAACAGTAGATAGACTGTATGTTTGACTGGTCTATAGTGTAACAGTAGGTAGACTGTATGTTTGACTGGTCTTTAGTGTAACAGTAGATAGACTGTATGTTTGACTGGTCTTTAGTGCTGCAGTAGATAGACTGTATGTTTGACTGGTCTATGGTGTAACAGTAGGTAGACTGTATGTTTGACTGGTCTTAAGTGTAACAGTAGATAGACTGTATGTTTGACTGGTCATTAGTGCTGCAGTAGATAGACTGTATGTTTGACTGGTCTTTAGAGCTGCAGTAGATATACTGTATGTTTGACTGGTCTTTAGCACTACAGTAGGTCGACTGTATGTTTGACTGGTCTATAGTGTAACAGCAGATAGACTGTATGTTTGACTGGTCTTTAGTGTAACAGTAGGTAGACTGTATGTTTGACTGGTCTTTAGTGCTGCAGTAGATAGACTGTATGTTTGACTGGTCTTTAGCACTACAGTAGGTAAACTATATGTTTGACTGGTCTTTAGTGCTAAACAAGGTACACTTTATGTATGACTGGTCTTTTGTGCTACAGTAGATAGACTGTATGTTTGACTGGTCTATAGTGTAACAGTAGATAGACTGTATGTTTGACTGGTCTTTAGTGCTGCAGTAGATAGACTGTATGTTTGACTGGTCTTTAGTGCTGCAGTAGATAGACTGTATGTTTGACTGGTCTATAGTGTAACAGTAGGTAGACTGTATGTTTGACTGGTCTATAGTGTAACAGTAGGTAGACTGTATGTTTGACTGGTCTATAGTGTAACAGTAGATAGACTGTATGTTTGACTGGTATTTAGTGCTGCAGTAGATAGACTGTATGTTTGACTGGTGTTTAGTGTAACAGTAGATAGACTATGTTTGACTGGTCTTTAGTGCTGCAGTAGATAGACTGTATGTTTGACTGGTCTATAGTGTAACAGTAGGTAGACTGTATGTTTGACTGGTCTTTAGTGCTGCAGTAGATAGACTGTATGTTTGACTGGTCTTTAGTGCTACAGCAGACAGACTGTATGTTTGACTGGTCTATAGTGTAACAGTAGGTAGACTGTATGTTTGACTGGTCTATAGTGTAACAGTAGATAGACTGTATGTTTGACTGGTCTTTAGTGCTACAGCAGACAGACTGTATGTTTGACTGGTCTTTAGCACTACAGTAGGTAAACTATATGTTTGACTGGTCTTTAGTGCTACAGTAGGCAGACTGTATGTTTGACTGGTCTTTAGTGTAACAGTAGATAGACTGAATGTTTGACTGGTCTTTAGTGCTGCAGTAGATAGACTGTATGTTTGACTGGTCTTTAGTGTAACAGTAGATAGACTGTATGTTTGACTGGTCTTTAGTGTAACAGTAGATAGACTGTATGTTTGACTGGTGTTTAGTGTAACAGTAGATAGACTATGTTTGACTGGTCTTTCGTGCTGCAGTAGATAGACTGTATGTTTTACTGGTCTTTAGCACGACAGTAGGTAAACTATATGTTTGACTGGTCTTTAGTGCTAAGCAAGGTACACTTTATGTATGACTGGTCTTTTGTGCTGCAGTAGGTAGACTGTATGTTTGACTGGTCTTAAGTGCTGCAGTAGATAGACTGTATGTTTGACTGGTCTATGGTGTAACAGTAGGTAGACTGTATGTTTGACTGGTCTTAAGTGTAACAGTAGATAGACTGTATGTTTGACTGGTCTATGGTGTAACAGTAGGTAGACTGTATGTTTGACTGGTCTATAGTGTAACAGTAGATAGACTGTATGTTTGTCTGGTCTATAGTGTAACAGTAGATAGACTGTATGTTTGACTGGTCTTTAGTGTAACAGTAGGTAGACTGTATGTTTGACTGGTCTATAGTGTAACAGTAGATAGACTGTATGTTTGACTGGTCTTTAGTGTAACAGTAGGTAGACTGTATGTTTGACTGGTCTTAAGTGTAACAGTAGGTAGACTGTATGTTTGACTGGTCTTTAGTGTAACAGTAGGTAGACTGTATGTTTGACTGGTCTATAGTGCTGCAGTAGATAGACTGTATGTTTGACTGGTCTTTAGTACTGCAGTAGATAGACTGTATGTTTGACTGGTCTTAAGTGTAACAGTAGGTAGACTGTATGTTTGACTGGTCTTTAGTGCTACAGCAGATAGACTGTATGTTTGACTGGTCTTTAGCACTACAGTAGGTAGACTGTATGTTTGACTGGTCTTTAGCACTACAGTAGGTAAAACTCTATGTTTGACTGGTCTTTAGTGCTAAACAAGGTACACTTTATGTATGACTGGTCTTTTGTGCTGCAGTAGATAGACTCTATGTTTGACTGGTCTTTAGTGCTAAACAAGGTACACTTTATGTATGACTGGTCTTTTGTGCTGCAGTAGATAGACTGTATGTTTGACTGGTCTATAGTGTAACAGTAGGTAGACTGTATGTTTGACTGGTCTATCGTGTAACAGTAGATAGACTGTATGTTTGACTGGTCTTTAGTGTAACAGTAGGTAGACTGTATGTTTGACTGGTCTATAGTGTAACAGTAGATAGACTGTATGTTTGACTGGTCTTTAGTGTAACAGTAGGTAGACTGTATGTTTGACTGGTCTTAAGTGTAACAGTAGGTAGACTGTATGTTTGACTGGTCTTTAGTGTAACAGTAGATAGACTGTATGTTTGACTGGTCTTAAGTGTAACAGTAGGTAGACTGTATGTTTGACTGGTCTTTAGCACTACAGTAGGTAAACTCTATGTTTGACTGGTCTTTAGTGCTAAACAAGGTACACTTTATGTATGACTGGTCTTTAGTGCTGCAGTAGATAGACTGTATGTTTGACTGGTCTTTAGTGTAACAATAGGTAGACTGTATGTTTGACTGGTCTTTAGTGCTACAGCAGATAGACTGTATGTTTGACTGGTCTTTAGCACTACAGTAGGTAGACTGTATGTTTGACTGGTCTTTAGTGCTACAGCAGATAGACTGTATGTTTGACTGGTCTTTAGCACTACAGTAGATAGACTGTATGTTTGACTGGTCTTTAGCACTACAGTAGGTAAACTGTATGTTTGACTGGTCTTTAGTGCTAAACAAGGTACACTTTATGTATGACTGGTATTTTGTGCTACAGTACATAGACTGTATGTTTGACTGGTCTTTAGTGCTGCAGTAGATAGACTGTATGTTTGACTGGTATATAGTGTAACAGTAGGTAGACTGTATGTTTGACTGGTCTTTAGTGTAACAGTAGATAGACTGTATGTTTGACTGGTCTTTAGTGTAACAGTAGATAGACTGTATGTTTGACTGGTCTTTAGTGTAACAGTAGGTAGACTGTATGTTTGACTGGTCTTTAGTGTAACAGTAGATAGACTGTATGTTTGACTGGTCTTTAATGTAACAGTAGGTAGACTGTATGTTTGAATGGTCTTTAGTGTAACAGTAGGTAGACTGTATGTTTGACTGGTCTTTAGTGTAACAGTAGATAGACTGTATGTTTGACTGGTCTTTAGTACTACAGTAGGTAAACTATATGTTTGACTAGTCTTTAGCACTACAGTAGGTAGACTGTATGTTTGACTGGTCTTAAGTGTAACAGTAGATAGACTGTATGTTTGACTGGTCTTTAGTGCTGCAGTAGATAGACTGTATGTTTGACTGGTCTATCGTGTAATAGTAGATAGACTGTATGTTTGACTGGTCTTTAGCACTACAGTAGGTAAACTATATGTTTGACTGGTCTTTAGTGTTGCAGTAGATAGACTGTATGTTTGACTGGTCTTTAGCACTACAGTAGGTAAACTATATGTTTGACTGGTCTTTAGTGCTTAACAAGGTACAATTTATGTATGACTGGTCTTTTGTGCTACAATAGGTAGACTGTATGTTTGACTGGTCTTTAGTGTAACAGTAGATAGACTGTATGTTTGACTGGTCTTTAGTACTACAGTAGATATACTGTAGGTTTGACTGGTCTTTAGAGCTGCAGTAGATAGACTGTATGTTTGACTGGTCTTTAGCACTACAGTAGATAGACTGCATGTTTGACTGGTCTTTAGTGTAACAGTAGGTAAACTATATGTTTGACTGGTCTTTAGAGCTGCAGTAGGTACACTATATGTTTGACTGGTCTTTAGTGCTAAACAAGGTACAATTTATGTATGACTGGACTTTTGTGCTGCAGTAGATAGACTGTATGTTTGACTGGTCTATAGTGTAACAGTAGGTAGACTGTATGTTTGACTGGTCTTTAGTGTAACAGTAGAGAGACTGTATGTTTGACTGGTCTTTAGTGTAACAGTAGAGGGACTGTTTGTTTGACTGGTCTTTAGTGTAACAGAAGATAGACTGTATGTTTGACTGGTCTTTAGTGTAACAGTAGATAGACTGTATGTTTGACTGGTCTTTAGTCCAACAGCAGATACCCTGTATGTTTGACTGGTCTTAAGTGTAACAGTAGATAGACTGTATGTTTGACTGGTCTTTAGTGCTACAGCAGATATCCTGTATGTTTGACTGGTCTTTAGTGCTACAGCAGATATCCTGTATGTTTGACTGGTCTTTAGTGCTACAGCAGATATCCTGTATGTTTGACTGGTCTTTAGTGCTACAGCAGATATCCTGTATGTTTGACTGGTCTTTAGTGCTACAGCAGATATCCTGTATGTTTGACTGGTCTTTAGTGCTACAGCAGATAGACTGCATGTTTGACTGGTCTTTAGCACTACAGTAGGTAAACTATATTTTTGACTGGTCTTTAGTGCTAAACAAGGTACACTTTATGTTTGACTAGTCTTTTGTGCTGCAGTAGATAGCCTGTATGTTTGACTGGTCTTTAGTGCTGCAGTAGATAGACTGTATGTTTGACTGGTCTTTAGTGTAACAGTAGGTAGACTGTATGTTTGACTGGTCTTTAGTGTAACAGCAGATAGACTGTATGTTTGACTGGTCTTTAGTGCTACAGTGGGTAGAGAAGCTTCCTGAAGGCTCGTATATCAACGTCTTGCTGCTCTATTATCCCCTGTGTGTTTACTTCTGCAGACAAAGCAGAAACACAACAGACAACACACACACACACACACACACACACACACACACACACACACACACACACACACACACACACACACACACACACACACACACACACACACACACACACACACACACACACACACACACACACACACACACACACACACACACACTCATGTAAACAGGTGCAGGTTCGAAACAGCTGCCACAGTCTTTGTAGCATCAACATTTCATCAGCAGCACAGGTGATCAGAACCACAGCAGTCTCCTATAATTTACTTCAGACAAACACAAACATCCACACGAATACGTTGGTGAGTTGGTCTGTGTGTGTGTGTGTGTGTGTGTGTGTGTGTGTGTGTGTGTGTGTGTGTGTGTGTGTGTGTGTGTGTGTGTGTGTGTGTGTGTGTGTGTGTGTGTGTGTGTGAGAGTATGTGAGAGTATGTGAGAGTATGTGTGAGTATGTGTGAGTATGTGTGAGTATGTGTGTGCGCATTCCCCACCTTCACTGTGTGATGGGTATCTGACATAGCAGAGGTAGGAGACCTCTATAAGTGGTGAAGTGCATTGTGGGCTGTGACAGTGTATTAATGGTGGAAGTGGGAGTGTGTCTAAACCACAGAGGTAGGAGACCTCTATAAGTGGTGAAGTGCATTGTGGGCTGTTATGGTGTATTAATGGTGGAAGTGGGAGTGTGTCTAAACCACAGAGGTAGGAGACCTCTATAAGTGGTGAAGTGCATTGTGGGCTGTGATGGTGTATTAATGGTGGAAGTGGGAGTGTGTCTAAACCACAGAGGTAGGAGACCTCTATAAGTGGTGAAGTGCATTGTGGGCTGTGATGGTGTATTAATGGTGGAAGTGGGAGTGTGTCTAAACCACAGAGGTAGGAGACCTCTATAAGTGGTGAAGTGCATTGTGGGCTGTTATGGTGTATTAATGGTGGAAGTGGGAGTGTGTCTAAACCACAGAGGTAGGAGACCTCTATAAGTGGTGAAGGAGGAGATAAAGACACTCTGCTGTCCTCAGCATACTGAGGCTTAGAACTGTGTCCACTACAAAACAGCATTGCTTTACACACACACTCACACTCACACACACACACACACACACACACACACACACACACACACACACACACACACACACACACACACACACACACACACACACACACACACACACACACACACACACACACACACACACACACACGCACACACCCTGTTTAGAGTGACCAAGAAGCAGAGAGAGGAGGTGTGTGGGGGCTTTATTCTAGTCCTCTGTGTGTTGAAGACACACATTATCTTTCAGACAACTTAGAAACAGATGGACTATTTGGAGTTGCCCTTTACACTCGTACTGTACCTGTATACGGGTTGAACATGGCAGACTTGGACACTGATAAATGCCTAAATTGGAACGCTGTGGCTGTACAGTAACATGCCATACATGACGTCAGAGCTCAGGCTCTCCACTTCACAGCGCTGTATGAGTTTTGACTGACAGACGTTCTGAACTTGAGCACCTCGCGCATCTAGAAGTTTCCCCCATCCCTTCTGCTGATTGGGCAACTTTTGCAAATGTTTGGTTGTCTGAGTGAGGGAAATAGAGTACATTAAGAGGACTCTATATGTTCTGAAAGATGAGATGTTGAGGAGTATAGTAAATAACTCTATGATGTCATGTAAGCCAAACACCTGTGAGTCCAAATGTGGACCATATCATGAAACTTTCACATACAGTGTTGACGTTTGTAATCACTATGTTTGAGATACAGTTACTAGATGACATGGTGTCATACCCTGGGTTGTTCTGAACAGAATGAGCCTGTTAGCTGTACAGTTACTAGATGACATGGTGTCATACCCTGGGTTGTTCTGAACAGAATGAGCCTGTTAGCTGTACAGTTACTAGATGACATGGTGTCATACCCTGGGTTGTTCTGTACAGAATGAGCCTGTTCAAATCAAATTTTATTAGTCACATACACATGGTTAGCAGATGTTAATGCGAGTGTAGCGAAATGCTTGTGCTTCTAGTTCCGACAATGCAGTAATAACCAACAAGTAATCTAACCTAACAATTCCACAACTACTACCTTATACACACACACAAGTGTAAAGGGATAAAGAATATGTACATAAAGATATATGAATGAGTGGTGGTACAGAACGGCATGGCAAGATGCAGTAGATGGTATAGAGTACGGTATATACATATGAGATGAGTACTGTAGGGTATGTAAACATAAAGTGGCATAGTTTAAAGTGGCTAGTGGTACATGTATTACATAAAGATGGCAAGATGCAGTAGATGATATAGAGTACAGTATATACATATGAGATGGGTAATGTAGGGTATGTAAACATTATATTAAGTGGCATTGTTTAAAGTGGCTAGTGGTACATTTTTACATAATTTCCATCAATTCCCATTTTTAAAGTGGCTGGAGTTGAGTCAGTATGTTGGCAGCGGCCGCTAAATGTTAGTGGTGGCTGTTTAACAGTCTGATGGCCTTGAGATAGAAGCTGTTTTTCAGTCTCTCGGTCCCTGCTTTGATGCACCTGTACTGACCTCGCCTTCTGGATGATAGCGGGGTGAACAGGCAGTGGCTTGGGTGGTTGTTGTCCTTGATGATCTTTATGGCCTTCCTGTGACATCGGGTGGTGTAGGTGTCCTGGAGGGCAGGTAGTTTGCCCCCGGTGATGCGTTCTGCAGACCTCACTACCCTCTGGAGAGCCTTACGGTTGTGGGCGGAGCAGTTGCCGTACCAGGCGGTGATACAGCCCAACAGGATGCTCTCGATTGTGCATCTGTAGAAGTTTGTGAGTGCTTTTGGTGACAAGCCGAATTTCTTCAGCCTCCTGAGGTTGAAGAGGCGCTGCTGCGCCTTCTTCACAACGCTGTCTGTGTGGGTGGACCAATTCAGTTTGTCCGTGATGTGTACACCGAGGAACTTAAAACTTTCCACCTTCTCCACTACTGACCCGTCGATGTGGATAGGGGGGTGCTCCCTCTGCTGTTTCCTGAAGTCCACAATCATCTCCTTTGTTTTGTTGACGTTGAGTGTGAGGTTATTTTCCTCACACCACACTCCGAGGGCCCTCACCTCCTCCCTGTAGGCCGTCTCGTCGTTGTTGGTAATCAAGCCTACCACTGTAGTGTCATCCGCAAACTTGATGATTGAGTTGGAGGCGTGCATGGCCACGCAGTCGTGGGTGAACAGGGAGTACAGGAGAGGGCTCAGAACGCACCCTTGTGGGGCCCCAGTGTTGAGGATCAGCGGGGTGGAGATGTTGTTACCTACCCTCACCACCTGGGGGCGGCCCGTCAGGAAGTCCAGGACCCAGTTGCACAGGGCGGGGTCGAGACCCAGGGTCTCGAGCTTGATGACGAGTTTGGAGGGTACTATGGTGTTAAATGCTGAGCTGTAATCGATGAACAGCATTCTCACATGGGTATTCCTCTTGTCCAGATGGGTTAGGGCAGTGTGCAGTGTGGTTGCGATTGCGTCGTCTGTGGACCTATTGGGTCGGTAAGCAAATTGGAGTGGGTCTAGGGTGTCCGGTAGGGTGGAGGTGATATGGTCCTTGACTAGTCTCTCAAAGCACTTCATGATGACGGAAGTGAGTGCTACGGGGCGGTAGTCGTTTAGCTCAGTTACCTTAGCTTTCTTGGGAACAGGAACAATGGTGGCCCTCTTGAAGCATGTGGGAACAGCAGACTGGGATAAGGATTGATTGAATATGTCCGTAAACACACCAGCCAGCTGGTCTGCGCATGCTCTGAGGACGCGGCTGGGAATGCCGTCTGGGCCTGCAGCCTTGCGAGGGTTAACACGTTTAAATGTTTTACTCACCTCGGCTGCAGTGAAGGAGAGCCCGCAGGTTTTGGTAGGGGGCCGTGTCAGTGGCACTGTATTGTCCTCAAAGCGGGCAAAAAAGTTGTTTAGCCTGTCTGGGAGCAAGACATCCTGGTCCGCGACGGGGCTGGTTTTCTTTTTGTAATCCGTGATTGACTGTAGACCCTGCCACATACCTCTTGTGTCTGAGCTGTTGAATTGCGACTCGATTTTGTCTCTGTACTGGGACTTAGCCTGTTTGATTGCCTTGCGGAGAGAATAGCTACACTGTTTGTATTCGGTCATGCTTCCGGTCACCTTGCCCTGGTTAAAAGCAGTGGTTCGCGCTTTCAGTTTCACGCGAATGCTGCCGTCAATCCACGGTTTCTGGTTTGGGAATGTTTTAATCGTTGCTGTGGGTACGACATCGTCAATGCACTTCCTAATGAACTCGCTCACCGAATCAGCATATTCGTCAATATTGTTGTTGGACGCAATGCGGAACATATTCCAATCCGCGTGATCGAAGCAGTCTTGAAGCGTGGATTCAGATTGGTCGGACCAGCGTTGAACAGACCTGAGCGCGGGAGCTTGTTGTTTTAGTTTCTGTTTGTAGGCTGGAATCAACAAAATGGAGTCGTGGTCAGCTTTTCCGAAAGGGGGGCGGGGGAGGGCCTTATATGCGTCGCGGAAATTAGTATAACAATGATCTAGGGTTTTTCCAGCCCTGGTAGCACAATCGATATGCTGATAGAATTTAGGGAGTTTTGTTTTTAGATTAGCCTTGTTAAAATCCCCAGCTACGATGAATGCAGCCTCAGGGTGTGTGGTTTCCAGTTTACAAAGAGTCAGATAAAGTTCGTTCAGGGCCATCGATGTGTCTGCTTGGGGGGGAATATATACGGCTGTGATTATGATTGAAGAGAATTCCCTTGGTAGATAATGCGGTCGACATTTGATTGTGAGGAGTTCTAGATCAGGTGAACAGAATGACTTGAGTTCCTGTGTGTTGTTATGATGATCACACCACGTCTCGTTAATCATAAGGCATACCCCCCCGCCCCTCTTCTTACCGGAAAGATGTTTGTTTCTGTTGGCGCGATGCATGAAGAAACCAGCTGGCTGCACCGACTCCGTTAGCGTCTCTTGAGTTAGCCATGTTTCCGTGAAGCAGAGCACGTTGCAATCCCTGATGTCTCTCTGGAATGCTACCCGTGCTCGGATTTCATCAACCTTATTGTCAAGAGAATGGACATTGGCGAGTAGTATGCTAGGGAGTGGAGCGCGATGTGCCCGTCTCCGAAGCCTGACCACGAGACCGCCTCGTTTGCCCCTTTTACGGCGTCGCACAGGGTCGCCGGCTGGGATCAGATCCATTGTATTGGGTGGAAGGCAAAACACTGGATCCGTTTCGGGAAAGTCATATTCCTGGTAGGAACGATGATGAGTTGACGTTAATCGTATATTCAGTAGTTCCTCCCGACTGTATGTAATGAAACCTAAGATTACCTGGGGTACCGATGTAAGAAATAACACATAAAAAAACAAAATACTGCATATTTTCCAAGGAACGCGAAGCGAGGCGGCCATCTCTTTTCGGCGCCGGAAGGCCGTACAGAATGAGCCTGTTAGCTGTACAGTTACTAGATGACATGGTGTCATACCCTGGGTTGTTCTGTACAGAATGAGCCTGTTAGCTGTACAGTTACTAGATGACATGGTGTCATACCCTGGGTTGTTCTGTACAGAATGAGCCTGTTAGCTGAACAGTTACTAGATGACATGGTGTCATACCCTGGGTTGTTCTGTACAGAATGAGCCTGTTAGCTGTACAGTTACTAGATGACATGGTGTCATACCCTGGGTTGATGGAGTGATGGAGGTAGATATGTATAGGGGTAAGGTGACAGGGATACTGGAGTGATGGAGGTAGATATGTATAGGGGTAAGGTGACAGGGATACTGGAGTGATGGAGGTAGATATGTATAGGGGTAAGGTGACAGGGATACTGGAGTGATGGAGGTAGATATGTATAGGGGTAAGGTGACAGGGATACTGGAGTGATGGAGGTAGATATGTATAGGGGTAAGGTGACAGGGATACTGGAGTGATGGAGGTAGATATGTACAGGGGTAAGGTGACAGGGATACTGGAGTGATGGAGGTAGATATTTATAGGGGTAAGGTGACAGGTATACTGGAGTGATGGAGGTAGATATGTATAGGGCTAAGGTGACAGGGATACTGGAGTGATCGAGGTAGATATGTATAGGGGTAAGGTGACAGGGATACTGGAGTGATGGAGGTAGATATATATAGGGCTAAGGTGACAGGGATACTGGAGTGATGGAGGTAGATATGTATAGGGGTAAGGTGACAGGGACACTGGAGTGATGGAGGTAGATATGTATAGAGGTAAGGTGAGAGGTATACTGGAGTGATGGAGGTAGATATGTATAGGGGTAAGGTGACAGGGATACTGGAGTGATGAAGGTAGATATGTATAGGGGTAAGGTGACAGGGATACTGGAGTGATGGAGGTAGATATGTATAGGGGTAAGGTGACAGGGATACTGGAGTGATGGAGGTAGATATGTATAGGGGTAAGGTGACAGGGATACTGGAGTGATGGAGGTAGATATGTACAGGGGTAAGGTGACAGGGATACTGGAGTGATGGAGGTAGATATGTATAGGGCTAAGGTGACAGGGATACTGGAGTGATGGAGGTAGATATGTATAGGGGTAAGGTGACAGGGATACTGGAGTGATGGAGGTAGATATGTATAGGGGTAAGGTGACAGGGACACTGGAGTGATGGAGGTAGATATGTATAGAGGTAAGGTGAGAGGTATACTGGAGTGATGGAGGTAGATATGTATAGGGGTAAGGTGACAGGGATACTGGAGTGATGAAGGTAGATATGTATAGGGGTAAGGTGACAGGGATACTGGAGTGATGGAGGTAGATATGTATAAGGGTAAGGTGACAGGGATACTGTAGTGATGGAGGTAGATATGTATAGGGCTAAGGTGACAGGGACACTGGAGTGATGGAGGTAGATATGTATAGAGGTAAGGTGACAGGGATACTGGAGTGATGGAGGTAGATATGTATAGGGGTAAGGTGACAGGGATACTGGAGTGATGGAGGTAGATATGTATAGGGGTAAGGTGACAGGGATACTGTAGTGATGGAGGTAGATATGTATAGGGGTAAGGTGACAGGGATACTGGAGTGATGGAGGTAGATATGTATAGGGGTAAGGTGACAGGGATACTGGAGTGATGGAGGTAGATACGTATAGGGGTTAAGGTGACAGGGATACTGGAGTGATGGAGGTAGATATGTATACGGTGACAGGTATACTGGAGTAATGGAGGTAGATATGTATACGGTGACAGGTATACTGGAGAAATGGAGGTAGATATGTATACGGTGACAGGTATACTGGAGTAATGGAGGTAGATATGTATACGGTGACAGGTATACTGGAGAAATGGAGGTAGATATGTATACGGTGACAGGTATACTGGAGTAATGGAGGTAGATATGTATACGGTGACAGGTATACTGGAGAAATGGAGGTAGATATGTATACGGTGACAGGTATACTGGAGTAATGGAGGTAGATATGTATACGGTGACAGGTATACTGGAGTAATGGAGGTAGATATGTATACGGTGACAGGTATACTGGAGAAATGGAGGTAGATATGTATACGGTGACAGGTATACTGGAGTAATGGAGGTAGATATGTATACGGTGACAGGTATACTGGAGTGATGGAGGTAGATATGTATACGGTGACAGGTATACTGTAGTGATGGAGGTAGATATGTATACGGTGACAGGTATACCGGAGTGATGGAGGTAGATATGTATACGGTGACAGGTATACTGGAGAAATGGAGGTAGATATGTATACGGTGACAGGTATACTGGAGTAATGGAGGTAGATATGTATACGGTGACAGGTATACTGGAGTAATGTAGGTAGATATGTATACGGTGACAGGTATACTGGAGAAATGGAGGTAGATAGGTATACGGTGACAGGTATACTGGATTGATGGAGGTAGATATGTATACGGTGACAGGTATACTGGAGTGATGGAGGTAGATATGTATACGGTGACAGGTATACTGTAGTGATGGAGGTAGATATGTTTACGGTGACAGGTATACTGGAGAAATGGAGGTAGATATGTATACGGTGACAGGTATACTGGAGTAATGGAGGTAGATATGTATAGGGGTAAGGTGACAGGGATACTGGAGTAATGGAGGTAGATATGTATAGGGGTAAGGTGACAGGGATACTGGAGTGATGGAGGTAGATATGTATACGGTGACAGGTATACTGGAGTAATGGAGGTAGATATGTATAGGGGTAAGGTGACAGGTATACTGGAGTAATGGAGGTAGATATGTATACGGTGACAGGTATACTGGAGTGATAGAGGTAGATATGTATAGGGGTAAGGTGACAGGTATACTGGAGTGATGGAGGTAGATATGTATACGGTGACAGGTATACTGGAGTGATGGAGGTAGATATGTATACGGTGACAGGTATATTGGAGTAATGGAGGTAGATATGTATACGGTGACAGATATACTGGAGTAATGGAGGTAGATATGTATACGGTGACAGGTATACTGGAGTAATGGAGGTAGATATGTATAGGGGTAAGGTGAAAGGGATACTGGAGTGACGGAGGTAGATATGTATAGGGGTAAGGTGACAGGTATACTGGAGTGATGGAGATAGATATGTATAGGGGTAAGGTGACAGGGATACTAGAGTGATGGAGGTAGATATGTATAGGGGTAAGGTGACAGGTATACTGGAGTAATGGAGGTAGATATGTATACGGTGACAGGTATACTGGAGTAATGGAGGTAGATATGTATACGGTGACAGGTATACTGGAGTAATGGAGGTAGATATGTATACGGTGACAGGTATACTGGAGTAATGGAGGTAGATATGTATACGGTGACAGGTATACTGGAGTAATGGAGGTAGATATGTATATAGTGACAGGTGTACTGGAGTAATGGAGGTAGATATGTATACAGTGACAGGTATACTGGAGTGATGGAGGTAGATACAGTGGGGAGAACAAGTATTTGATACACTGCCGATTTTGCAGGTTTTCCTACTTACAAAGCATGTAGAGGTCTGTAATTTTTATCATAGGTACACTTCAACTGTGAGAGACGGAATCTAAAACAAAAATCCAGAAAATCACATTGTATGATTTTTAAGTAATTAATTTGCATTTTATTACATGACATAAGTATTTGATCACCTACCAACCAGTAAGAATTCCGGCTCTCACAGACCTGTTAGTTTTTCTTTAAGAAGCCCTCCTGTTCTCCACTCATTACCTGTATTAACTGCACCTGTTTGAACTCGTTACCTGTATAAAAGACACCTGTCCACACACTCAATCAAACAGACTCCAACCTCTCCACAATGGCCAAGACCAGAGAGCTGTGTAAGGACATCAGGGATAAAATTGTAGACCTGCACAAGGCTGGGATGGGCTACAGGACAATAGGCAAGCAGCTTGGTGAGAAGGCAACAACTGTTGGCGCAATTATTAGAAAATGGAAGAAGTTCAAGATGACGGTCAATCACCCTCGGTCTGGAGCTCCATGCAAGATCTCACCTCGTGGGGCATCAATGATCATGAGGAAGGTGAGGGATCAGCCCAGAACTACACAGCAGGACCTGGTCAATGACCTGAAGAGAGCTGGGACCACAGTCTCAAAGAAAACCATTAGTAACACACTACGCCATCATGGATTAAAATCCTGCAGCGCATGCAAGGTCCCCCTGCTCAAGCCAGCGCATGTCCAGGCCCGTCTGAAGTTTGCCAATGACCATCTGGATGATCCAGAGGAGGAATAGGAGAAGGTCGTGTGGTCTGATGAGACAAAAATAGAGCTTTTTGGTCTAAACTCCACTCGCCGTGTTTGGAGGAAGAAGGATGATGAGTACAACCCCAAGAACCCATCCCAACCGTGAAGCATGGAGGTGGAAACATCATTCTTTGGGGATGCTTTTCTGCAAAGGGGTCAGGACGAATGCACCGTATTGAGGGGAGGATGGATGGGGCCATGTATCGCAAGATCTTGGCCAACAACCTCCTTCCCTCAGTAAGAGCATTGAAGATGGGTCGTGGCTGGGTCTTCCAGCATGACAACGAAACGAAACACACAGCCAGGGCAACTAAGGAGTGGCTCCGTAAGAAGCATCTCAAGGTCCTGGAGTGGTCTAGCCAGTCTCCAGACCTGAACCCAATAGAAAATCTTTGGAGGGAGCTGAAAGTCCGTATTGCCCAGCGACAGCCCCGAAACCTGAAGGATCTGGGGAAGGTCTGTATGGAGGAGTGGGCCAAAATCCCTGCTGCAGTGTGTGCAAACATGGTCAAGAACTACAGGAAACGTATGAGCTCTGTAATTGCAAACAAAGGTTTCTGTACCAAATATTAAGTTCTGCTTTTCTGATGTATCAAATACTTATGTCATGCAATAAAATGCAAATTAATTATTTAAAAATCACACAATGTGATTTTCTGGATTTTTGTTTTAGATTCCGTCTCTCACAGTTGAAGTGTACCTATGATAAAAATTACAGACCTCTACATGCTTTGTAAGTAGGAAAACCTGCAAAATCGGCAGTGTATCAAATACTTGTTCTCCCCACTGTATGTATACGGTGACAGGTATACTGGAGTGATGGAGGTAGATATGTATACGGTGACAGGTATACTGGATTGTTGGAGGTAGATATGTATACGGTGACAGGTATACTGGAGTAATGGAGGTAGATATGTATAGGGGTTAAGGTGACAGGGATACTGGAGTGATGGAGGTAGATATGTATACGGTGACAGGGATACTGGAGTGATGGAGGTAGATATGTATACGGTGACAGGTATACTGGAGTAATGGAGGTAGATATGTATACGGTGACAGGTATACTGGAGTAATGGAGGTAGATATGTATACGGTGACAGGTATACTGGAGTAATGGAGGTAGATATGTATACGGTGACAGGTATACTGGAGTAATGGAGGTAGATATGTATACGGTGACAGGTATACTGGAGAAATGGAGGTAGATATGTATACGGTGACAGGTATACTGGAGTAATGGAGGTAGATATGTATACGGTGACAGGTATACTGGAGTGATGGAGGTAGATATGTATACGGTGACAGGTATACTGTAGTGATGGAGGTAGATATGTATACGGTGACAGGTATACCGGAGTTATGGAGGTAGATATGTATACGGTGACAGGTATACTGGAGAAATGGAGGTAGATATGTATACGGTGACAGGTATACTGGAGTAATGGAGGTAGATATGTATACGGTGACAGGTATACTGGAGTAATGTAGGTAGATATGTATACGGTGACAGGTATACTGGAGAAATGGAGGTAGATATGTATACGGTGACAGGTATACTGGATTGATGGAGGTAGATATGTATACGGTGACAGGTATACTGGAGTGATGGAGGTAGATATGTATACGGTGACAGGTATACTGTAGTGATGGAGGTAGATATGTTTACGGTGACAGGTATACTGGAGAAATGGAGGTAGATATGTATACGGTGACAGGTATACTGGAGTAATGGAGGTAGATATGTATAGGGGTAAGGTGACAGGGATACTGGAGTAATGGAGGTAGATATGTATAGGGGTAAGGTGACAGGGATACTGGAGTGATGGAGGTAGATATGTATACGGTGACAGGTATACTGGAGTAATGGAGGTAGATATGTATAGGGGTAAGGTGACAGGTATACTGGAGTAATGGAGGTAGATATGTATACGGTGACAGGTATACTGGAGTGATAGAGGTAGATATGTATAGGGGTAAGGTGACAGGTATACTGGAGTGATGGAGGTAGATATGTATACGGTGACAGGTATACTGGAGTGATGGAGGTAGATATGTATACGGTGACAGGTATACTGGAGTAATGGAGGTAGATATGTATACGGTGACAGATATACTGGAGTAATGGAGGTAGATATGTATACGGTGACAGGTATACTGGAGTAATGGAGGTAGATATGTATAGGGGTAAGGTGAAAGGGATACTGGAGTGACGGAGGTAGATATGTATAGGGGTAAGGTGACAGGTATACTGGAGTGATGGAGGTAGATATGTATAGGGGTAAGGTCACAGGGATACTGGAGTGATGGAGGTAGATATGTATAGGGGTAAGGTGACAGGTATACTGGAGTAATGGAGGTAGATATGTATACGGTGACAGGTATACTGGAGTAATGGAGGTAGATATGTATACGGTGACAGGTATACTGGAGTAATGGAGGTAGATATGTATACGGTGACAGGTATACTGGAGTAATGGAGGTAGATATGTATACGGTGACAGGTATACTGGAGTAATGGAGGTAGATATGTATATAGTGACAGGTATACTGGAGTAATGGAGGTAGATATGTATACAGTGACAGGTATACTGGAGTGATGGAGGTAGATATGTATACGGTGACAGGTATACTGGAGTGATGGAGGTAGATATGTATACGGTGACAGGTATACTGGATTGTTGGAGGTAGATATGTATAGGGGTAAGGTATACTGGAGTAATGGAGGTAGATATGTATACGGTGACAGATATACTGGAGTAATGGAGGTAGATATGTATACGGTGACGGGTATACTGGAGTAATGGAGGTAGATATGTATAGGGGTAAGGTGACAGGGATACTGGAGTGACGGAGGTAGATATGTATAGGGGTAAGGTGACAGGTATACTGGAGTGATGGAGGTAGATATGTATAGGGGTAAGGTGACAGGGATACTGGAGTGATGGAGGTAGATATGTATAGGGGTAAGGTGACAGCGATACTGGAGTGATGGAGGTAGATATGTATAGGGGTAAGTTGACAGGTATACTGGAGTAATGGAGGTAGATATGTATACGGTGACAGGTATACTGGAGTAATGGAGGTAGATATGTATAGGGGTAAGGTGACAGGTATACTGGAGTAATGGAGGTAGATATGTATACGGTGACAGGTATACTGGAGTAATGGAGGTAGATATGTATACGGTGACAGGTATACTGGAGTGATGGAGGTAGATATGTATACGGTGACAGGTATACTGGAGTAATGGAGGTAAATATGTAAAGGGGTAAGGTGACAGGGATACTGGAGTAATGGAGGTATATATGTATAGGGGTAAGGTGACAGGTATACTGGAGTGA
Organism: Salvelinus alpinus; assembly: GCF_045679555.1. Lineage (NCBI taxonomy): Eukaryota > Metazoa > Chordata > Actinopteri > Salmoniformes > Salmonidae > Salvelinus > Salvelinus alpinus. The sequence goes on along the minus strand of NC_092089.1, from coordinate 3,681,508 downwards.
TGGAGGTAGATATGTATAGGGGTAAGGTGACAGGGAATTCTGGAGTGATGGAGGTAGATATGTATAGGGGTAAGGTGACAGCGATACTGGAGTGATGGAGGTAGATATGTATAGGGGTAAGTTGACAGGTATACTGGAGTAATGGAGGTAGATATGTATACGGTGACAGGTATACTGGAGTAATGGAGGTAGATATGTATACGGTGACAGGTATACTGGAGAAATGGAGGTAGATATGTATATAGTGACAGGTATACTGGAGTAATGGAGGTAGATATGTATACGGTGACAGGTATACTGGAGTGATGGAGGTAGATATGTATACGGTGACAGGTATACTGTAGTGATGGAGGTAGATATGTATACGGTGACAGGTATACTGGAGTGATGGAGGTAGATATGTATACGGTGACAGGTATACTGGAGTAATGGAGGTAAATATGTAAAGGGGTAAGGTGACAGGGATACTGGAGTAATGGAGGTAGATATGTATAGGGGTAAGGTGACAGGGATACTGGACTAATGGAGGTAGATATGTATACGGTGACAGGTATACTGGAGTAATGGAGGTAGATATGTATAGGGGTAAGGTGACAGGTATACTGGAGTAATGGAGGTAGATATGTATACGGTGACAGGTATACTGGAGTGATGGAGGTAGATATGTAGAGGGGTAAGGTGACAGGTATACTGGAGTAATGGAGGTAGATATGTATACGGTGACAGGTATACTGGAGTAATGGAGGTAGATATGTATATAGTGACAGGTATACTGGAGTAATGGAGGTAGATATGTATACAGTGACAGGTATACTGGAGTGATGGAGGTAGATATGTATACGGTGACAGGTATACTGGAGTGATGGAGGTAGATATGTATACGGTGACAGGTATACTGGATTGTTGGAGGTAGATATGTATACGGTGACAGGTATACTGGAGTAATGGAGGTAATTATGTATACGGTGACAGATATACTGGAGTAATGGAGGTAGATATGTATACGGTGACGGGTATACTGGAGTAATGGAGGTAGATATGTATAGGGGTAAGGTGACAGGGATACTGGAGTGACGGAGGTAGATATGTATAGGGGTAAGGTGACAGGTATACTGGAGTGATGGAGGTAGATATGTATAGGGGTAAGGTGACAGGGAATTCTGGAGTGATGGAGGTAGATATGTATAGGGGTAAGTTGACAGGTATACTGGAGTAATGGAGGTAGATATGTATACGGTGACAGGTATACTGGAGTAATGGAGGTAGATATGTATAGGGGTAAGGTGACAGGTATACTGGAGTAATGGAGGTAGATATGTATACGGTGACAGGTATACTGGAGTAATGGAGGTAGATATGTATACGGTGACAGGTATACTGGAGTAATGGAGGTAGATATGTATACGGTGACAGGTATACTGGAGTAATGGAGGTAGATATGTATATAGTGACAGGTATACTGGAGTAATGGAGGTAGATATGTATACAGTGACAGGTATACTGGAGTGATGGAGGTAGATATGTATACGGTGACAGGTATACTGGAGTGATGGAGGTAGATATGTATACGGTGACAGGTATACTGGATTGTTGGAGGTAGATATGTATACGGTGACAGGTATACTGGAGTAATGGAGGTAGATATGTATACGGTGACAGGTATACTGGAGTAATGGAGGTAGATATGTATACGGTGACAGGTATACTGGAGTGATGGAGGTAGATATGTATACGGTGACAGGTATACTGGAGTAATGGAGGTAGATATGTATACGGTGACAGGTATACTGGAGTAATGGAGGTAGATATGTATACGGTGACAGGTATACTGGAGTAATGGAGGTAGATATGTATACGGTGACAGGTATACTGGAGTGATGGAGGTAGATATGTATACGGTGACAGGTATACTGGAGTAATGGAGGTAGATATGTATACGGTGACAGGGATACTGGAGTGATGGAGGTAGATATGTATAGAGGTAAGGTGACAGGGATACTGGATTGATGGAGGTAGATATGTATAGGGGTAAGGTGACAGGGATACTGGAGTGATGAAGGTAGATATGTATAGAGGTAAGGTGACAGGTATACTGGAGTAATGGAGGTAGATATGTACACGGTGACAGGTATACTGGAGTAATGGAGGTAGATATGTATACGGTGACAGGTATACTTGAGTAATGGAGGTAGATATGTATACGGTGACAGGTATACTGGAGTATTGGAGGTAGATATGTATAGGGGTAAGGTGACAGGGATACTGGAGTGACGGAGGTAGATATGTATAGGGGTAAGGTGACAGGTATACTGGAGTGATGTAGGTAGATATGTAAAGGGGTAAGGTGACAGGGATACTGGAGTGATGGAGGTAGATATGTATACGGTTACAGGTATACTGGAGTAATGGAGGTAGATATGTATAGGGTGACAGGGATACTGGAGTAATGGAGGTAGATATGTATACGGTGACAGGTATACTGGAGTAATGGAGGTAGATATGTATACGGTGACAGGTATACTGGAGTAATGGAGGTAGATATGTATACGGTGACAGGTATACTGGAGTAATGGAGGTAGATATGTATATAGTGACAGGTATACTGGAGTAATGGAGGTAGATATGTATACAGTGACAGGTATACTGGAGTGATGGAGGTAGATATGTATACGGTGACAGGTATACTGGAGTGATGGAGGTAGATATGTATACGGTGACAGGTATACTGGATTGTTGGAGGTAGATATGTATACGGTGACAGGTATACTGGAGTAATGGAGGTAGATATGTATACGGTGACAGGTATACTGGAGTAATGGAGGTAGATATGTATACGGTGACAGGTATACTGGAGTGATGGAGGTAGATATGTATACGGTGACAGGTATACTGGAGTAATGGAGGTAGATATGTATACGGTGACAGGTATACTGGAGTAATGGAGGTAGATATGTATACGGTGACAGGTATACTGGAGTAATGGAGGTAGATATGTATACGGTGACAGGTATACTGGAGTGATGGAGGTAGATATGTATACGGTGACAGGTATACTGGAGTAATGGAGGTAGATATGTATACGGTGACAGGGATACTGGAGTGATGGAGGTAGATATGTATAGAGGTAAGGTGACAGGGATACTGGATTGATGGAGGTAGATATGTATAGGGGTAAGGTGACAGGGATACTGGAGTGATGAAGGTAGATATGTATAGAGGTAAGGTGACAGGTATACTGGAGTAATGGAGGTAGATATGTACACGGTGACAGGTATACTGGAGTAATGGAGGTAGATATGTATACGGTGACAGGTATACTTGAGTAATGGAGGTAGATATGTATACGGTGACAGGTATACTGGAGTATTGGAGGTAGATATGTATAGGGGTAAGGTGACAGGGATACTGGAGTGACGGAGGTAGATATGTATAGGGGTAAGGTGACAGGTATACTGGAGTGATGTAGGTAGATATGTAAAGGGGTAAGGTGACAGGGATACTGGAGTGATGGAGGTAGATATGTATACGGTTACAGGTATACTGGAGTAATGGAGGTAGATATGTATAGGGTGACAGGGATACTGGAGTGATGGAGGTAGATATGTATAGGGGTAAGGTGACAGGGATACTGGAGTGACGGAGGTAGATATGTATAGGGGTAAGGTGACAGGTATACTGGAGTGATGGAGGTAGATATGTATACGGTGACAGGTATACTGGAGTAATGGAGGTAGATATGTATACGGTGACAGGTATACTGGAGTAATGGAGGTAGATATGTATACGGTGACAGGTATACTGGAGTAATGGAGGTAGATATGTATAGGGGTAAGGTGACAGGGATACTGGAGTGACGGAGGTAGATATGTATAGGGGTAAGGTGACAGGTATACTGGAGTGATGTAGGTAGATATTTAAAGGGGTAAGGTGACAGGGATACTGGAGTGATGGAGGTAGATATGTATACGGTGACAGGTATACTGGAGTAATGGAGGTAGATATGTATACGGTGACAGGTATACTGGAGTAATGGAGGTAGATATGTATAGGGGTAAGGTGACAGGGATACTGGAGTGACGGAGGTAGATATGTATAGGGGTAAGGTGACAAGTATACTGGAGTGATGGAGGTAGATATGTATAGGGGTAAGGTGACAGGGATACTGGAGTGATGGAGGTAGATATGTATAGGGGTAAGGTGACAGCGATACTGGAGTGATGGAGGTAGATATGTATAGGGGTAAGTTGACAGGTATACTGGAGTAAAGGAGGTAGATATGTATACGGTGACAGGTATACTGGAGTAATGGAGATAGATATGTATACGGTGACAGGTTTACTGGAGTAATGGAGGTAGATATGTATACGGTGACAGGTATACTGGAGTAATGGAGGTAGATATGTATACGGTGACAGGTATACTGGAGTAATGGAGGTAGATATGTATACAGTGACAGGTATACTGGAGTGATGGAGGTAGATATGTATACGGTGACAGGTATACTGGAGTGATGGAGGTAGATATGTATACGGTGACAGGTATACTGGAGTAATGGAGGTAGATATGTATACGGTGACAGGTATACTGGAGAAATGGAGGTAGATATGTATACGGTGACAGGTATACTGGAGTAATGGAGGTAGATATGTATACAGTGACAGGTATACTGGAGTGATGGAGGTAGATATGTATACGGTGACAGGTATACTGGAGTAATGGAGGTAGATATGTATACAGTGACAGGTATACTGGAGTGATGGAGGTAGATATGTAAATGGTGACAGGTATACTGGAGTAATGGAGGTAGATATGTATACAGTGACAGGTATACTGGAGTGATGGAGGTAGATATGTATATGGTGACAGGTATACTGGAGTAATGGAGGTAGATATGTATACAGTGACAGGTATACTGGAGTGATGGAGGTAGATATGTATACGGTGACAGGTATACTGGAGTAATGGAGGTAGATATGTATAGGGGTAAGGTGACAGGGATACTGGAGTAATGGAGGTAGATATGTATAGGGGTAAGGTGACAGGGATACTGGAGTGATGGAGGTAGATATGTATACGGTGACAGGTATACTGGAGTAATGGAGGTAGATATGTATAGGGGTAAGGTGACAGGTATACTGGAGTAATGGAGGTAGATATGTATACGGTGACAGGTATACTGGAGTGATGGAGGTAGATATGTATAGGGGTAAGGTGACAGATATACTGGAGTAATGGAGGTAGATATGTATACGGTGACGGGTATACTGGAGTAATGGAGGTAGATATGTATAGGGGTAAGGTGACAGGGATACTGGAGTAATGGAGGTAGATATGTATAGGGGTAAGGTGACAGGGATACTGGAGTGACGGAGGTAGATATGTATAGGGGTAAGGTGACAGGGATACTGGAGTGACGGAGGTAGATATGTATAGGGGTATACGGTGACAGGTATACTGGAGTAATGGAGGTAGATATGTATACGGTGACAGGTATACTGGAGTAATGGAGGTAGATATGTGTACGGTGACAGGGATACTGGAGTGATGGAGGTAGATATGTATAGAGGTAAGGTGACAGGGATACTGGATTCATGGAGGTAGATATGTATAGGGGTAAGATGACAGGGATACTGGAGTGATGGAGGTAGATATGTATAGAGGTAAGGTGACAGGGATACTGGAGTGATGGAGGTAGATATGTATAGAGGTAAGCAGACAGGGATACTGGAGTGATGGAGGTAGATATGTATAGAGGTAAGGAGACAGGGATACTGGAGTGATGGAGGTAGATATGTACAGGGGTAAGGTGACAGGGATACTGGAGTGATGGAGGTAGATATGTATAGGGGTAAGGTGACAGGTATACTGGAGTGATGGAGGAATATATGTAAAAGTTAAGGGGACAGGGATACTGGAGTGATGGAGGTAGATATGTATACGGTGACAGGGATACTGGAGTGATGGAGGTAGATATGTATACGGTGACAGGTATACTGGAGTAATGGAGGTAGATATGTATACGGTGACAGGTTTACTGGAGTGATGGAGGTAGATATGTATAGGGGTAAGGTGACAGGGATACTGGAGTGATGGAGGTAGATATGTATACGGTGACAGGTATACTGGAGTAATGGAGGTAGATATGTATACGGTGACAGATATACTGGAGTAATGGAGGTAGATATGTATACGGTGACAGGTATACTGGAGTAATGGAGGTAGATATGTATAGGGGTAAGGTGACAGGGATACTGGAGTGACGGAGGTAGATATGTATAGGGGTAAGGTGACAAGTATACTGGAGTGATGGAGGTAGATATGTATAGGGGTAAGGTGACAGGGATACTGGAGTGATGGAGGTAGATATGTATAGGGGTAAGGTGACAGCGATACTGGAGTGATGGAGGTAGATATGTATAGGGGTAAGTTGACAGGTATACTGGAGTAATGGAGGTAGATATGTATACGGTGACAGGTATACTGGAGTAATGGAGGTAGATATGTATACGGTGACAGGTATACTGGAGTAATGGAGGTAGATATGTATATGGTGACAGGTATACTGGAGTAATGGAGGTAGATATGTATACAGTGACAGGTATACTGGAGTAATGGAGGTAGATATGTATACGGTAACAGGGATACTGGAGTGATGGAGGTAGATATGTATAGAGGTAAGGTGACAGGGATACTGGAGTGATGGAGGTAGATATGTATACGGTGACAGGTTTACTGGAGTAATGGAGGTAGATATGTATACGGTGACAGGTATACTGGAGTAATGGAGGTAGATATGTATACGGTGACAGGTATACTGGAGTAATGGAGGTAGATATGTATATGGTGACAGGTATACTGGAGTAATGGAGGTAGATATGTATACGGTGACAGGTATACTGGAGTAATGGAGGTAGATATGTGTACGGTGACAGGGATACTGGAGTGATGGAGGTAGATATGTATAGAGGTAAGGTGACAGGGATACTGGATTCATGGAGGTAGATATGTATAGGGGTAAGGTGACAGGGATACTGGAGTGATGGAGGTAGATATGTATAGGGGTAAGGTGACAGGGATACTGGAGTGATGGAGGTAGATATGTATAGAGGTAAGGTGACAGGGATACTGGAGTGATGGAGGTAGATATGTATAGAGGTAAGGTGACAGGGATACTGGAGTGATGGAGGTAGATATGTATAGGGGTAAGATGACAGGGATACTGGAGTGATGGAGGTAGATATGTATAGAGGTAAGGTGACAGGGATACTGGAGTGATGGAGGTAGATATGTATAGGGGTAAGATGACAGGGATACTGGAGTGATGGAGGTAGATATGTATAGAGGTAAGGAGACAGGGATACTGGAGTGATGGAGGTAGATATGTACAGGGGTAAGGTGACAGGGATACTGGAGTGATGGAGGTAGATATGTATAGGGGTAAGGTGACAGGTATACTGGAGTGATGGAGGAATATATGTAAAAGTTAAGGGGACAGGGATACTGGAGTGATGGAGGTAGATATGTATACGGTGACAGGGATACTGGAGTGATGGAGGTAGATATGTATACGGTGACAGGTATACTGGAGTAATGGAGGTAGATATGTATACGGTGACAGGTATACTGGAGTAATGGAGGTAGATATGTATAGGGGTAAGGTGACAGGGATACTGGAGTGACGGAGGTAGATATGTATAGGGGTAAGGTGACAGGTATACTGGAGTGATGTAGATAGATATGTAAAGGGGTAAGGTGACAGGGATACTGGAGTGATGGAGGTAGATATGTATACGGTGACAGGTATACTGGAGTAATGGAGGTAGATATGTATACGGTGACAGGTTTACTGGAGTGATGGAGGTAGATATGTATAGGGGTAAGGTGACAGGGATACTGGAGTGATGGAGGTAGATATGTATACGGTGACAGGTATACTGGAGTGATGGAGGTAGATATGTATACGGTGACAGGTATACTGGAGTAATGGAGGTAGATATGTATACGGTGACAGATATACTGGAGTAATGGAGGTAGATATGTATACGGTGACAGGTATACTGGAGTAATGGAGGTAGATATGTATAGGGGTAAGGTGACAGGGATACTGGAGTGACGGAGGTAGATATGTATAGGGGTAAGGTGACAAGTATACTGGAGTGATGGAGGTAGATATGTATAGGGGTAAGGTGACAGGGATACTTGAGTGATGGAGGTAGATATGTATAGGGGTAAGGTGACAGCGATACTGGAGTGATGGAGGTAGATATGTATAGGGGTAAGTTGACAGGTATACTGGAGTAATGGAGGTAGATATGTATACGGTGACAGGTATACTGGAGTAATGGAGGTAGATATGTATACGGTGACAGGTATACTGGAGTAATGGAGGTAGATATGTATATGGTGACAGGTATACTGGAGTAATGGAGGTAGATATGTATACAGTGACAGGTATACTGGAGTAATGGAGGTAGATATGTATACGGTAACAGGGATACTGGAGTGATGGAGGTAGATATGTATAGAGGTAAGGTGACAGGGATACTGGAGTGATGGAGGTAGATATGTATACGGTGACAGGTTTACTGGAGTAATGGAGGTAGATATGTATACGGTGACAGGTATACTGGAGTAATGGAGGTAGATATGTATACGGTGACAGGTATACTGGAGTAATGGAGGTAGATATGTATATGGTGACAGGTATACTGGAGTAATGGAGGTAGATATGTATACAGTGACAGGTATACTGGAGTAATGGAGGTAGATATGTATACGGTAACAGGGATACTGGAGTGATGGAGGTAGATATGTATAGAGGTAAGGTGACAGGGATACTGGAGTGATGGAGGTAGATATGTATAAGGGTAAGGGGACAGGGATACTGGAGTGATGGAGGTAGATACAGTGGGGAGAACAAGTATTTGATACACTGCCGATTTTGCAGGTTTTCCTACTTACAAAGCATGTAGAGGTCTGTAATTTTTATCATAGGTACACTTCAACTATGAGAGACGGAATCTAAAACAAAAATCCAGAAAATCACATTGTATGATTTTTAAGTAATTAATTTGCATTTTATTGCATGACATAAGTATTTGATACATCAGAAAAGCAGAACTTAATATTTGGTACAGAAACCTTTGTTTGCAATTACAGAGATCATACGTTTCCTGTAGTTCTTGACTAGGTTTGCACACACTGCAGCAGGGATTTTGGCCCACTCCTCCCTACAGATCTTCTCCAGATCCTTCAGGTTTCGGGGCTGTCGCTGGGCAATACGGACTTTCAGCTCCCTCCAAAGATTTTCTATTGGGTTCAGGTCTGGAGACTGGCTAGGCCACTCCAGGACCTTGAGATGCTTCTTACGGAGCCACTCCTTAGTTGCCCTGGCTGTGTGTTTCGGGTCGTTGTCATGCTGGAAGACCCAGCCACGACCCATCTTCAATGCTCTTACTGAGGGAAGGAGGTTGTTGGCCAAGATATCGCGATACATGGCCCCATCCATCCTCCCCTCAATACGGTGCAGTCGTCCTGTCCCCTTTGCAGAAAAGCATCCCCAAAGAATGATGTTTCCACCTCCATGCTTCACGGTTGGGATGGTGTTCTTGGGGTTGTACTCATACTTCTTCTTCCTCCAAACACGGCGAGTGGAGTTAGACCAAAAAGCTCTATTTTTGTCTCATCAGACCACATGACCTTCTCCCATTCCTCCTCTGGATCATCCAGATGGTCATTGGCAAACTTCAGACGGGCCTGGACATGCACTGGCTTAAGCAGGGGGACCTTGCGTGCGCTGCAGGATTTTAATCCATGACGGCGTAGTGTGTTACTAATGGTTTTCTTTGAGACTGTGGTCCCAGCTCTCTTCAGGTCATTGACCAGGTCCTGCCGTGTAGTTCTGGGCTGATCCCTCACCTTCCTCATGATCATTGATGCCCCACGAGGTGAAATCTTGCATGGAGCCCCAGACCGAGGGTGATTGACCGTCATCTTGAACTTCTTCCATTTTCTAATAATTGCGCCAACAGTTGTTTCCTTCTCACCAAGCTGCTTGCCTATTGTCCTGTAGCCCATCCCAGCCTTGTGCAGGTCTACAATTTTATCCCTGATGTCCTTACACAGCTCTCTGGTCTTGGCTATTGTGGAGAGGTTGGAATCTGTTTGATTGAGTGTGTGGACAGGTGTCTTTTATACAGGTAACGAGTTCAAACAGGTGCAGTTAATACAGGTAATGAGTGGAGAACAGGAGGGCTTCTTAAAGAAAAACTAACAGGTCTGTGAGAGCCGGAATTCTTACTGGTTGGTAGGTGATCAAATACTTATGTCATGCAATAAAATGCAAATTAATTATTTAAAAATCATACAATGTGATTTTCTGGATTTTTGTTTTAGATTCCGTCTCTCACAGTTGAAGTGTACCTATGATAAAAATGACAGACCTCTACATGCTTTGTAAGTAGGAAAACCTGCAAAATCGGCAGTGTATCAAATACTTGTTCTCCCCACTGTATGTATACGGTGACAGGTATACTGGTGTAATGGAGGTAGATATGTATACGGTGACAGGTATACTGGAGTAATGGAGGTAGATATGTATACGCTGACAGGTATACTGGAGTGATGGAGGTAGATATGTATAGGGTCACAGGTATACTGGAGTAATGGAGGTAGATATGTATACGGTGACAGGTATACTGGAGTAATGGAGGTAGATATGTATACGGTGACAGGTATACTGGAGTAATGGAGGTAGATATGTATACGGTGACAGGGATACTGGAGTGATGGAGGTAGATATGTATAGAGGTAAGGTGACAGGGATACTGGATTCATGGAGGTAGATATGTATAGGGGTAAGGTGACAGGGATACTGGAGTGATGGAGGTAGATATGTATAGGGGTAAGGTGACAGGGATACTGGAGTGATGGAGGTAGATATGTATAGAGGTAAGGTGACAGGGATACTGGAGTGATGGAGGTAGATATGTATAGAGGTAAGGTGACAGGGATACTGGAGTGATGGAGGTAGATATGTATAGGGGTAAGATGACAGGGATACTGGAGTGATGGAGGTAGATATGTATAGAGGTAAGGTGACAGGGATACTGGAGTGATGGAGGTAGATATGTATAGAGGTAAGGAGACAGGGATACTGGAGTGATGGAGGTAGATATGTATAGAGGTAAGGAGACAGGGATACTGGAGTGATGGAGGTAGATATGTACAGGGGTAAGGTGACAGGGATACTGGAGTGATGGAGGTAGATATGTATAGGGGTAAGGTGACAGGTATACTGGAGTAATGGAGGTAGATATGTATACGGTGACAGGTATACTGGAGTAATGGAGGTAGATATGTATACGGTGACAGGTATACTGGAGTAATGGAGGTAGATATGTATATGGTGACAGGTATACTGGAGTAATGGAGGTAGATATGTATACGGTGACAGGTATACTGGAGTAATGGAGGTAGATATGTATACGGTGACAGGTATACTGGAGTAATGGAGGTAGATATGTATATGGTGACAGGTATACTGGAGTAATGGAGGTAGATATGTATACAGTGACAGGTATACTGGAGTAATGGAGGTAGATATGTATACGGTAACAGGGATACTGGAGTGATGGAGGTAGATATGTATAGAGGTAAGGTGACAGGGATACTGGAGTGATGGAGGTAGATATGTATACGGTGACAGGTTTACTGGAGTAATGGAGGTAGATATGTATACGGTGACAGGTATACTGGAGTAATGGAGGTAGATATGTATACGGTGACAGGTATACTGGAGTAATGGAGGTAGATATGTATATGGTGACAGGTATACTGGAGTAATGGAGGTAGATATGTATACGGTGACAGGTATACTGGAGTAATGGAGGTAGATATGTGTACGGTGACAGGGATACTGGAGTGATGGAGGTAGATATGTATAGAGGTAAGGTGACAGGGATACTGGATTCATGGAGGTAGATATGTATAGGGGTAAGGTGACAGGGATACTGGAGTGATGGAGGTAGATATGTATAGGGGTAAGGTGACAGGGATACTGGAGTGATGGAGGTAGATATGTATAGAGGTAAGGTGACAGGGATACTGGAGTGATGGAGGTAGATATGTATAGAGGTAAGGTGACAGGGATACTGGAGTGATGGAGGTAGATATGTATAGGGGTAAGATGACAGGGATACTGGAGTGATGGAGGTAGATATGTATAGAGGTAAGGTGACAGGGATACTGGAGTGATGGAGGTAGATATGTATAGAGGTAAGCAGACAGGGATACTGGAGTGATGGAGGTAGATATGTATAGAGGTAAGGAGACAGGGATACTGGAGTGATGGAGGTAGATATGTACAGGGGTAAGGTGACAGGGATACTGGAGTGATGGAGGTAGATATGTATAGGGGTAAGGTGACAGGTATACTGGAGTGATGGAGGAATATATGTAAAAGTTAAGGGGACAGGGATACTGGAGTGATGGAGGTAGATATGTATACGGTGACAGGGATACTGGAGTGATGGAGGTAGATATGTATACGGTGACAGGTATACTGGAGTAATGGAGGTAGATATGTATACGGTGACAGGTATACTGGAGTAATGGAGGTAGATATGTATAGGGGTAAGGTGACAGGGATACTGGAGTGACGGAGGTAGATATGTATAGGGGTAAGGTGACAGGTATACTGGAGTGATGTAGATAGATATGTAAAGGGGTAAGGTGACAGGGATACTGGAGTGATGGAGGTAGATATGTATACGGTGACAGGTATACTGGAGTAATGGAGGTAGATATGTATACGGTGACAGGTTTACTGGAGTGATGGAGGTAGATATGTATAGGGGTAAGGTGACAGGGATACTGGAGTGATGGAGGTAGATATGTATACGGTGACAGGTATACTGGAGTGATGGAGGTAGATATGTATACGGTGACAGGTATACTGGAGTAATGGAGGTAGATATGTATACGGTGACAGATATACTGGAGTAATGGAGGTAGATATGTATACGGTGACAGGTATACTGGAGTAATGGAGGTAGATATGTATAGGGGTAAGGTGACAGGGATACTGGAGTGACGGAGGTAGATATGTATAGGGGTAAGGTGACAAGTATACTGGAGTGATGGAGGTAGATATGTATAGGGGTAAGGTGACAGGGATACTGGAGTGATGGAGGTAGATATGTATAGGGGTAAGGTGACAGCGATACTGGAGTGATGGAGGTAGATATGTATAGGGGTAAGTTGACAGGTATACTGGAGTAATGGAGGTAGATATGTATACGGTGACAGGTATACTGGAGTAATGGAGGTAGATATGTATACGGTGACAGGTATACTGGAGTAATGGAGGTAGATATGTATATGGTGACAGGTATACTGGAGTAATGGAGGTAGATATGTATACAGTGACAGGTATACTGGAGTAATGGAGGTAGATATGTATACGGTAACAGGGATACTGGAGTGATGGAGGTAGATATGTATAGAGGTAAGGTGACAGGGATACTGGAGTGATGGAGGTAGATATGTATACGGTGACAGGTTTACTGGAGTAATGGAGGTAGATATGTATACGGTGACAGGTATACTGGAGTAATGGAGGTAGATATGTATACGGTGACAGGTATACTGGAGTAATGGAGGTAGATATGTATATGGTGACAGGTATACTGGAGTAATGGAGGTAGATATGTATACAGTGACAGGTATACTGGAGTAATGGAGGTAGATATGTATACGGTAACAGGGATACTGGAGTGATGGAGGTAGATATGTATAGAGGTAAGGTGACAGGGATACTGGATTCATGGAGGTAGATATGTATAGGGGTAAGGTGACAGGGATACTGGAGTGATGGAGGTAGATATGTATAAGGGTAAGGTGACAGGGATACTGGAGTGATGGAGGTAGATATGTATACGGTGACAGGTATACTGGTGTAATGGAGGTAGATATGTATACGGTGACAGGTATACTGGAGTAATGGAGGTAGATATGTATACGCTGACAGGTATACTGGAGTGATGGAGGTAGATATGTATAGGGTCACAGGTATACTGGAGTAATGGAGGTAGATATGTATACGGTGACAGGTATACTGGAGTAATGGAGGTAGATATGTATACGGTGACAGGTATACTGGAGTAATGGAGGTAGATATGTATACGGTGACAGGGATACTGGAGTGATGGAGGTAGATATGTATAGAGGTAAGGTGACAGGGATACTGGATTCATGGAGGTAGATATGTATAGGGGTAAGGTGACAGGGATACTGGAGTGATGGAGGTAGATATGTATAGGGGTAAGGTGACAGGGATACTGGAGTGATGGAGGTAGATATGTATAGAGGTAAGGTGACAGGGATACTGGAGTGATGGAGGTAGATATGTATAGAGGTAAGGTGACAGGGATACTGGAGTGATGGAGGTAGATATGTATAGGGGTAAGATGACAGGGATACTGGAGTGATGGAGGTAGATATGTATAGAGGTAAGGTGACAGGGATACTGGAGTGATGGAGGTAGATATGTATAGAGGTAAGGAGACAGGGATACTGGAGTGATGGAGGTAGATATGTATAGAGGTAAGGAGACAGGGATACTGGAGTGATGGAGGTAGATATGTACAGGGGTAAGGTGACAGGGATACTGGAGTGATGGAGGTAGATATGTATAGGGGTAAGGTGACAGGTATACTGGAGTGATGGAGGTAGATATGTATACGGTGACAGGGATACTGGAGTGATGGAGGTAGATATGTATAGGGTGACAGGTATACTGGAGTAATGGAGGTAGATATGTATACGGTGACAGGTATACTGGAGTAATGGAGGTAGATATGTATACGGTGACAGGTATACTGGAGTAATGGAGGTAGATATGTATACGGTGACAGGTATACTGGAGTGATGGAGGTAGATATGTATACGGTGACAGGTATACTGGAGTAATGGAGGTAGATATGTATACGGTGACAGGTATACTGGAGTAATGGAGGTAGATATGTATACGGTGACAGGTATACTGGAGTAATGGAGGTAGATATGTATACGGTGACAGGTATACTGGAGTAATGGAGGTAGATATGTATACGGTGACAGGTATACTGGAGTAATGGAGGTAGATATGTATACGGTGACAGGTATACTGGAGTGATGGAGGTAGATATGTATACGGTGACAGGTATACTGGAGTGGTGGAGGTAGATATGTATACAGTGACAGGTATACTGGTGTAATGGAGGTAGATATGTATACGGTGACAGGTATACTGGAGTAATGGAGGTAGATATGTATACGGTGACAGGTATACTGGAGTGATGGAGGTAGATATGTATACGGTGACAGGTATACTGGAGTAATGGAGGTAGATATGTATACGGTGACAGGTATACTAGCAACATGATATAAGATAAACAGAGTAGCAACAGCTTGTATGTGAGTGGGTGTGGGGGGGTGTAGAGTCAGTATAAATGTATGTGCATATTATGTGTGAGTGAGAAGATGATGGAGTGAGTGAGTGAGTGAGTGAGTGTGTGTTGGAGTGACAGTGTGTGAGTGTGTAGGGCCCTGTGAGTGTGCATAGAGACAGTGCAAAAATAAACCCTCAATAAAGATACAACGTTAACTCAGATAGTCCATGTATCTATTTTGTTATCTATTTATCAGTTGTTTTTCCTTGGGGATAGAAGCTGTTCAAGAGCCTGTTGGTGTCAGACTTGATGCATCGGTACCTCTTGCAGTGCGGAAGCAGAGAGAATAGTCTATTGGTGGTTGAGTTGTTGGGGTTTTTGACGACTTTCCGGGCCTTCTTTCACACCGCCTGATATAGTGGTCCCGGATGGCAGGGAGCTCGGCCCCAGTGATGTACTGGGCTGTCCGCACAACCCTCTGTAGCGCCATGCGATCAAGGGTGGTGCTGTTGCCATACCAAGCAAAGTTTGCAGCCAGTCAATGCTCTTAATTGTACAGCTGTATAACCTTTTCAGGATTTGAGGGCTCATGGCAAACTTTTTAAACCTCCTGAGGGGAAAGAGGCAATGTCCCGCCTTCTTCACGACTTCACAACTCCAACGTCGTTTTAGAGAATTTGGCAGTACATCCAGTACAGCCTCACAACCACACACCACCTGTAAGGCATCGTGTGGGCGAGTGGTTTGCTGATGTCAATGTTGTGAACAGAGTGCCCCATGGTGGCGGTGGGGTTATAGTATGGGAAGGCATAAGCTACGGACAACAAATCCAATTCCATTTTATGGATCCTGAGGCCCATTGTCGTGCCATTCATCAGCCGCCATCACCTCATAATGCACGGCCCCATGTCACAAGGATCTATACACCATTTCTAGAAGCTGATGTTTGGGATGCTTTGGATCGACGTGTACGACAGCGTGTTCCAGTTCTTTCCAATATACAGTAACTTCACACAGCCATTGAAGAGGAGTAGGACAACATTCCACAGGTCACAATCAACAGCCTGATCATCTCTATGCGAAGGAGACACTACATGAGGCAAATGGTGGTCACACCAGATACTGACTGGTTGTGACCAACAGATGGATATCTGTATTCCCTGTCGTGAAATCCATAGATTAGAGACTAACGTTTTTTTTTAATTGACTGATTTCCTTATAATGAACTGTAACTCAGTAAAATCTTTGAAATTGTTGCATGTTGCGTTCATATTTTTGTTCAGTATAGATAACTATTGCCCTGTCGCAAAACGCTCTTACCTAGCTAAAATATGAAGCTACTGTAAGATCTTTGTGATATATGAACCGTATTCAGTCTGTCTTTAGACCAGGTCATAACACTGTGTATTCTGTTGCAGTGGGGACTGTGGTCCAGGCTCTATCTAAACTACAGACTACTGTCATGTTACACAAAACCTTTATTGACCTGAAATGAGTATTGAATGCGGATAAAACAAAGTATATGTTGTTTTCTAGAGCACATGATTTAAGCATATGCACCTTGTCACGGCTGTTGAATGAAGTGGACCAAGGTGCAGCGTGGGGAGCGTACATTTTCTTTTTATTTGAAAAGACGCCGAACAAAACAATAAACACTACAAAACAAACCGTGAAGCTAAAGGCTAAGTGCCATAAACAAAGTCAACTTCCCACAAAGACAGGTGGGAAAAAGGGCTACGTAAGTATGGTTCTCAATCAGAGACAACGATAGACGGCTGTCCCTGTGGTGGCACCTCTGGTGCGGGGACCCTCGTCACCGACTCCGGACTGGGGACCCTCGTAGCGGGCCCCGGACTGGGCCTCCTCGTTGCGGGCCCCGGACTGGGCACCCGCATTGCGGGCCCCGGACTGGGTACCATCGCTGGGGACCCCGGACTGGGTACCGTCGCTGGGGACCCCGGACTGGGTACCGTCGCTGGGGACCCCGGACTGGGTACCGCCGCTGGGGACCCCAGACTGGAGACCGTCGCTGGAGGCTCCGGACTGGAGAACGTCGCTGGAGGCTCCGGACTGGAGAACGTCGCTGGAGGCTCCGGACTGGAGAATGTCCCTGGAGGCTCCGGACTGGAGAATGTCGCTGGAGGCTCCGGACTGGGGACCGTCGCTGGAGGCTCCGGACTGGAGGCCGTCGTTGGAGGCTTCCTGCCATGACACCTCACTGGAGGCTTCGTGCCATGGATTATCACTGGAGGCTTCTTGCCATGGATCATCACTGGAGGCTTCTTGCCATGGATCATCACTGGAGGCTTCGTGCCATGGATCATCACTGGAGGCTTCGTGCCATGGATCATCACTAGAGGCTTCTTGCCATGGATCATCACTGGAGGCTTTTTATCATGGATCATCCCTGGAGGCTTCGTGCCATGGATCATCACTGGAGGCTTCGTGCCATGGATCATCACTGGAGGCTTCTTGCCATGGATCATCACTGGAGTGAGGAGACGTATGGACAGTATGGTACGTGGAGCTGCCACAGGACTCACCAGGCTGGAGAGACATACAGGAGGCCCCGTCCTTGGCAGAGGCACCGGATACACTGGGCCGTGGAAGCGCACTGGAGGTCTCGAGCTTGGAGCCTGCACAACCCGTCCTGGCTGGGTGGTTATCTTCACCCTGCAAATGCGGGGCGCTGGCACAGGACGCACTGGGCTGTGCAGACGTACCCGAGACACAGTGCGCAGACGTACCGGAGACACAGTGCGCAGAGCCAGCGTAGGATATACTGGGCCGAGGAGACGCACTGGAGGTCTGGAGAGCAGGGCTGGCACAACCCGTCCTGGCTGGATGCTCACCCTAGCCCGGCAGATGCGAGGAGCTGGAATGTAGCGCACCGGGCTAAGAACGCGCACTGTAGACACCGTGCGCTCCACCGCATAACAGTACAGTACAACGCTCGCCACGGTAAGCACGGGGAGTTGGCTCAGGTCTCCAACCTGACTCAGCCAAACAACCCGTGTTCCCCCTCCAGAACTTTTTTGGGGGGCTGCCTCTCGGGCTTCCTTGCCAGCCGTGTTCCCTCGTAACGCTGCCGCTCTGCTTTCGCTGCCTCCAGTTCCTCCCGTAGACGGCGATACTCCCCAGCCTGCCTCCAGGATCCCTTACCGTCCAGGATTTCCTCCCAAGTCCATGAATCCTGAACACGCTGCTCCTCCTTACCACGCTGCTTGGTCCGTTGGTGGTGGGAAGTTCTGTCACGGCCGTTGAAAGAACTGGACCAAGGTGCAGCGTGGTAAGCGTACATTTTCTTTTTATTTGAAAAGACGCCAAACAAAACAATAAACACTACAAAACAAACCGTGAAGCTGAAGGCTATGTGCCATAAACAAAGTCAACTTCCCACAAAGACAGGTGGGAAAAAGGGCTACCTAAGTATGGTTCTCAATCAGAGACAACGATAGACAGCTGTCCCTGATTGAGAACCCTACCAGGCCAAAACATAGAAATACAAATAATAGAACATAGAATACCCACCCCAACTAACACCCTGACCAAACCAAAATAGAGACATAAACAGGATCTCTAAGGTCAGGGCGTGACACACCTTGGATGGTGCCCACATTGGTCGTGTCCCTGCTTACAAATATCTGGCCATTTGGATAAACAATAAGCTGTCTGTTAAAAAGCATATTGATGAGTTAACTAAGAGGTTGAGAATAAAAATGTATGAAGCCCTTTTGCAAAAACTCCCACACTACCTGTCAGGACCAGGTGCGAGAAACAGTCACTAATAATCGTCAGAACCCAGAAGATGAGGCAGACACAGCAGTACTAGAGATGGTGGTTTAATTAAAGAACCAAAATCTTCAGGCAAAGAAACTAAATCCACAATGTCCAAAAATAAAGCCAAGAGGCACAAAATGGAAATCCTCCAAAATACAAAAGAAACTCCACAAAGTGGTAAAAAACAGCAGGGAAAAAACAAACCTCAAAAGACTACTCAAAATATACACAAGAACTAAACCAGAGAACCTCTGGAAAATCCAATAAAATAACTATCTGTAAAGAACAAGGCTTGGGCTGAGGCTGGGTGCTAACTTACAAACACTGAGCAAGGAACTGAGGAACACACAGGGTTTAAATACTAACAAGGGAATGACCTACAGGTGCAAACAATAATTAGAGCAAGAAAAACAAAAGGTACAAAAAAGGTGCAATGGGGACATCTAGTGACCAAAACCCGAACAGTCTTGGCCAAAACCTGACACTACCTGACATCTTTACTTAGGCATATACGTATGAGTTACCATACTCGATCACATGGATGGCTAACTGTGGAAATTCCATCTGTTGCTACAGACTCAGAAAAAACAGCTGTTAGTTTCTTTGCACCCCATGTATGGAACAGTCTTCAGAGTTCCCTACAAAATGGATGTATTGGTGCCTTTTGGGCATTTCAGTGTTTATTGAGGACCTCTTTGCTGAGGAATGTGATTGATTTCATGTGTACTTTATTTGATTGTTTTCTCTGTATTTATTTTCTGGTGAATTTCCTATGTGTCATTTGTTGTGTAATTGTGAGATGCAGGGCTCCCTTGCAAAAGAGACCTTGGTCTCAATGGGACTCCCTGTTAAAATAAAGGATGAGATGTGTATTTATCTCATCTGTGTTTGGTAGATGAGATGTGTATTTATCTCATCTGTGTTTGGTAGATGAGATGTGTATTTATTTCATCTGTGTTTGGTAGATGAGATGTGTATTTATCTCATCTGTGTTTGGTAGATGAGATGTGTATTTATCTCATCTGTGTTTGGTAGATGAGATGTGTATTTATCTCATCTGTGTTTGGTAGATGAGATGTGTATTTATCTCATCTGTGTTTGGTAGATGAGATGTGTATTTATCTCATCTGTGTTTGGTAGATGAGATGTGTATTTATTTCATCTGTGTTTGGTAGATGAGATGTGTATTTATCTCATCTGTGTTTGGTAGATGAGATGTGTATTTATTTCATCTGTGTTTGGTAGATGAGATGTGTATTTATCTCATCTGTGTTTGGTAGATGAGATGTGTATTTATTTCATCTGTGTTTGGTAGATGAGATGTGTATTTATCTCATCTGTGTTTGGTAGATGAGATGTGTATTTATTTCATCTGTGTTTGGTAGATGAGATGTGTATTTATCTCATCTGTGTTTGGTAGATGAGATGTGTATTTATCTCATCTGTGTTTGGTAGATGAGATGTGTATTTATTTCATCTGTGTTTGGTAGATGAGATGTGTATTTATCTCATCTGTGTTTGGTAGATGAGATGTGTATTTATCTCATCTGTGTTTGGTAGATGAGATGTGTATTTATCTCATCTGTGTTTGGTAGATGAGATGTGTATTTATCTCATCTGTGTTTGGTAGATGAGATGTGTATTTATCTCATCTGTGTTTGGTAGATGAGATGTGTATTTATTTCATCTGTGTTTGGTAGATGAGATTTGTTATTGTTTAGTGTTGTTTTGTTAATGACACTAATTAGTTCAGTTCCCCTCTGCTGCTGCTCTCAATAGCCAATCAGAAGTCCCGCTGTGAGATCATCTGCTAGAGACGAGAGGTAATGGTTGCTGTGTGTATGTCACAAGTGACAGGGCCATTCTCTTTATATTACGTATCAACATGTCTTATTATTTGGCATCATGTCTATTTATGAGTGCCTTTTAATCACATGTGCTGTGTGTTGTTTACAACAATTATCTTTCACTTAATTCCTTACATTCTCACGTGTGAATTTTAATTAATTAAATCGCATGGACTATTTTGCCTGCTTGTACGGTGTGTTGTGATTCCACCAATTGGCATGGACTAAAGTGACATTGAGACGGTTGCCAATTCCCTATCCCCTCCTCCCTCCCAAAACGAATTGCTAAACACGCCCCAGAACTAGAGTCAGAAGGAACTGGAAAGTGTCTTCTTCACGGCATTCGGACCGGGGACCTGTCGACCGACAACATCCACCTCATTGCTGCGGATTGCTGCTGATTGACACTACTCATACAAGGCTCTCTATAGCACTCCTAAAGGAAAGGGATTGTTTAGAGTAGGACTCTAATTGTGGCCAGTAGATGCACTAATTGTGTGTTATGCGACTACAGACACAGGGGACACGCCCACACAGCTATGAGAGGCTACACCCAACGCTACAACCCAGCAGGCCCGGCGTAGAGCGAGAGATAACCCAGCAGGCCCGGCGTACAACGAGAGATAACCCAGCAGGCCCGACATAGAGCGAGAGATAACCCAGCAGGCCCGGCGTACATGGAGAGATAACCCAGCAGGCCCGGCGTAGAGCGAGAGATAAACCAGCAGGCCCGGCGTACAACGAGAGATAACCCAGCAGGCCCGGCATAGAGCGAGAGATAACCCAGCAGGCCCGGCGTACATTGAGAGATAACCCAGCAGGCCCGGCGTACAGCGAGAGATAACCCAGCAGGCCCGGCGTACAGCGAGAGATAACCCAGCAGGCCCGGCGTAGAGCGAGAGATAACCCAGCAGGCCCGGCCTAGAGCGAGAGATAACCCAGCAGGCCCGGCCTAGAGCGAGAGATAACCCAGCAGGCCCGGCGTAGAGCGAGAGATAACCCAGGAGGCCCGGCGTAGAGCGAGAGATAACCCAGCAGGCCCGGCGTACAGCGAGAGATAACCCAGCAGGCCCGGCAAAGAGCGAGAGATAACCCAGGAGGCCCGGCGTAGAGCGAGAGACAGCCACCGACCACCGAACCTGCTATTGATGAGCCATCCACAACCGGACCAGCCATCCACTACCGGACCAGCCATCCACTTCTGGACCAGCCATCCACTACCCTACCGGACCAGCCATCCACTACCCTACCGGACCAGCCATCCACTACCGGACCAGCCATCCACTACCCTACCGGACCAGCCATCCACTACCGGACCAGCCATCCACTACTGGACCAGCCATCCACTACCGGACCAGCCATCCACTACTGAACCAGCCATCCACTACTGGACCAGCCATCCACTACCGGACCAGCCATCCACTACCGGACCAGCCATCCACTACCGGACCAGCCATCCACTACTGGTTGGGATGAAGAGCTGAATGATGTGTGAGTGAGTACCAATGGTCTCCAGTATGATGATGTTACTGATGAAGCTTTCTCCACCCTTTCCCGATGTGGCCTGCTACGACAAGACTGCTGAGGCCACGACTACCGCATCAGAACCTCCATGCTAAACAACTATGGACTCTAGCTTGTATGTGGTGTGAGTTTGCCCCGGTCTGTCCTTGTGTTTTGTTCTGTGTTGCTTTTATCCTGTAACCCACTATAAATATGAATAAAAGAGAAAATAAAGAGGCCTCCTGCCTATGTCTGTAGTATTGGGATTGAAAGAACTTTTGACGTGTGTGTGTGTGTGGTGTGCTTCCTAAATGCCTTGCATAGGGTTATGACATACGATATAATGGTTTTATATAGCCAGACTGATATTTATTTAATAATTCATTAATTCATTAACTGTCTGAGAAGTCTCTCTAGCAATATGGAAAACAATATGGTCCATTCTGACTCACACATTCATGACCCGTCTACCATGAGAGAGAGGAGGCAAGGAGGGAGAGAAAGAGGGAGAGAGAGAATAAGGGGGAAAGGGGGGGTGAAGGAGAGGGGGGGAGAGGGAGAGTCCAGTATGTTGAAGCAGGTCTGGTCCAGGTGGGGTTTAGTCAGTCAGTGTGTTATTTTAGGAGGGCAGAAGGAGGGAGGGATGGAGAGAGGGATGGAGGGAGAGAAGAGGGATGGAGGGAGGGGAAGATGAATGGACTTAATTAAGACGAGCAGGCGGAGGAGACAGTGTGGAATTACACAAACACTAATTAGAGTCTTCGTTAGGGGGCACAGAATGAGAGCAGAGCATCCATCATCTCAACTCGCACTCCTCCCTCTCTCCGCCCTCCTTCTTTACCTCGTTTCTCCACTGCTCTGTCTTTCGCTAAGCAGCCATATTTCTCTCCACCCCCCCTTAACTCTCCTCTCCATTCTGTCCATTTTCCCCTGTCTCTTTTTCTCCTCTACTCAGTGTTCTCTATCGATCCGATCAGCAGTTAAGTAAATAGGTGCAATTTAACATTCTGAATCGTAATCGAAGCACCTTGTCCTCTCCACCTGCTTGTTCCACCCTCATCCTCCTCCTATGCAAAAAACGGACATTTAAGCACCAGACATGTTTATTGTCTCTCCCAGTCAGTCAATGCCTCTCCTCCTAACCTTTCTATTCCTGCCTTCAACTAACATCTCTCTCTCTCACACACACAAACTCTCATCTCTCTCTCTCTCACTCTCTCTTTATCTTTCTCTCTGTCCCTCTCACTCTCTCTTTATCTTTCTCTCTGTCCCTCTCACTCATTTAGCATCTTTCATTCTTCCTGTATTTATATCTACCTCACTCTCTTCCTACTTTTATAACAGTGTAAATCAGTTCGATTTTATTGGTATTTTTTGTAATAAGCAACGGGCGAGCAATCCATAATGCCTGGACTCGGTCAAGACCCCTTACCTGCTCCGGCCGCCTATTAATATGCATTTCATGACAGTTGACATATACAGTACTGTCCTTAATGTAATGTCTGTTGTTGGAATATACTGTCCCTAATGTAATGTCTATTGTTGGAATATATTATCCCTAATGTAATGTTGGAATATATTATCCCTAATGTAATGTCTGTTGTTGGAATATATTATCCCTAATGTAAAGTCTATTGTTGGAATATATTATCCCTAATGTAAAGTCTATTGTTGGAATATATTATCCCTAATGTAATGTCTATTGTTGGAATATATTATCCCTAATGAAATGTCTATTGTTGGAATATATTATCCCTAATGTAATGTCTATTGTTGGAATATATTATCCCTAATGTAATGTCTATTGTTGGAATATATTATCCCTAATGTAATGTCTATTGTTGACATATATTGTCCCTAATGTAATGTCTAAGGTTGGAATATATTATCCCTAATGTAAAGTCTATTGTTGGAATATATTATCCCTAATGTAAAGTCTATTGTTGGAATATATTATCCCTAATGTAAAGTCTATTGTTGGAATATATTATCCCTAATGTAATGTCTATTGTTGGAATATATTATCCCTAATGAAATGTCTATTGTTGGAATATATTATCCCTAATGTAATGTCTATTGTTGGAATATATTATCCCTAATGTAATGTCTATTGTTGGAATATATTATCCCTAATGTAATGTATATTGTTGACATATATTGTCCATAATGTAATGTCTATTGTTGGAATATATTATCCCTAATATAATGTATATTGTTGACATATATTGTCCATAATGTAATGTCTAAGGTTGGAATATATTATCCCTAATATAATGTATATTGTTGACATATATTGTCCATAATGTATTGTCTATTGTCCTGGTTGTCTGGGATGATGGTGTTGATGTGCGCCATGACCAGCCTTTCAAAGTACTTCAGAATTACAGATGTGAGTGTTACAGGGTGATAGTCATTTAGGCAGGTTACCTTGGAACTCTTGGGAACAGGGTCAATGGTGGTCAGCTTTAAACATTTAGGGATTACAGACTGGGACAAGGAGAGATTGTAAATGTCTGTGAAGACGCTTGCCAGCTGGTCTGTGTATGCTTTGAGAACGCGCCCTTGTATTCCGTCTGTGATTGTGAACCTGTTTAAACGTTTTGCTCACATCGGCCACAGAGAGCGAGATCACACAGTCATCTGGAAAAAAAGGGCTCTCACGCAAGGCTCAGTGTTGTATTCCTCCAATAGATCATAAAAGGCATTTAGCTCATTTGGGAGTTCTGCATCACTCAGCAACTCACGGCTGGGTTTCCCTTTGTAATTCCTTATCATCTGCAAGGTCTGCCACGTACGATGAGCGTCGGAGTTGGTCTAATAGGATTCCACCTTCCTCCTATGTTGTCCTTTTATGTTTTATCTCCTGTCGGAAGTCGTACCAGGCTTTCTTGTATGCGTCCATGTCTGTCTCCCGTTCCTAGTAAGCAGTAGCACAGCGCTGATACTGCCTGTAATCCATGGTTTTTGGTTTGGTCACTGTGGGGATGACATTGTCTATGAACTGATTGATGAAGCCCTTGACTGTTGTGGTAAACTCTATGGGATGAATCCCGCAACATATCCCAGTCTGTACTAGCAAAACAGTCTTGTAGCCTCATAAAGCTATGCGTTTGGTTAACTTCTCATCATATAACCCTGAATTCCTCCTTTAAAATAAATGTATCTGCCTACCTTGTACAGTTTTCTCTCTCTCCAAGGTGACAAAAGTGGAACACCCTGAGCCCAAGACCAGAGAGGAGTTTGTGGATCGTAAGTAAAGCTGTAGCACGCTAACACACACACACACACACACACACACACACACACACACACACACACACACACACACACACACACACACACACACACACACACACACACACACACACACACACACACAATCAGAAGTTATGGGGGGGGCAATGCAAATAGTCTGGGTAGCCATTTGATCAGCTGTTCAGGAGTCTTATGGTTTGGGGGTAGAAGATATTTAGGCGCCTCTTGGACCTCGACTTGGCACTCCGGTACCGCTTGCCGTGCGGTAGCAGACAGAACAGTCTATAATTAGGGTGGCTGGAATCTCTGACATGGATGGCAGGAAGCACTCCGGTACCGCCTGGATGGCAGGAAGCACTCCGGTACCGCCTGGATGGCAAGAAGCACTCCGGTACCGCCTGGATGGCAGGAAGCACTCCGGTACCGCCTGGATGGCAGGAAGCACTCCGGTACCGCCTGGATGGCAGGAAGCACTCCGGTACCGCCTGGATGGCAGGAAGCACTCCGGTACCGCCTGGATGGCAGGAAGCACTCCGGTACCGCCTGGATGGCAGGAAGCACTCCGGTACCGCCTGGATGGCAGGAAGCACTCCGGTACCGCATGGATGGCAGGAAGCACTGCGGTACCGCCTGGATGGCAGGAAGCACTCCGGTACCGCATGGATGGCAGGCAGCTTGGCCCCGGTGATGTACTGGGCCGTACGGACTACCCTCTGTAGTGCCTTGTGGTCAGAGGCTGAGTAGTTGCCACACCAGGAAGTGATGCAACCCGTCAGGATGCTCTCGATGGCACAGCTGTAAAACCTTTTGAGGATCTGAGGACCCATGCCACATCTTTTCAGTCTCCTGAGGGGGAACAGGTTTTGTCGTGCCCTCTTCACCACTGACATTGGATCCCAACATGGCTAATGAGCAGCTGTGACAGTCTGAGAGGAACCGAGAGGTAAGAAGAAGACAGACAGATGTACCACTACAGACGAGCTCTGTGTAGAGAGGGTCTGGAGAATGCTCCTGGGAGGTACAGATTAACAGGGGTAATGGTTATGGAGCTAGGCCTAATGTTATTATAGCTGTCTCATATAAAGGAATCAACAGGAGAGGAGACATAGTAAACTTCCCATTTGAAATGAATCAACAGTCCTGCTTGATGGGTGGATTCACCTGCAGTGAACTAGCTCTTCTAGAGGGACTGATTTACAGTTCTCGCATGTCTGGAAATAAACGCCTCCTTCTTGCAAGCAATGTAGACTGTGAAAATGTACACTCTCTCATTCTATTTCTAGTCCCCATCTAAAAAGGGACAACAAAAATCTAAAGACGAAGAATCTGGCACAGTCTGATGATGTCACAGTACTGTATTCAGTTAAGCCCAAACGTAATTTGTGGCCGTTGCATTTAAATACTGCAAATGTACAACACTATAGAACCTGCCATGGCAGTGTGATTGTAATACAACATACACTTGAACCTCTCATCAGACAACCTGTATGATTACAATAGCATTGTGTTTTAGCCAGTTACATGATTTCACACACATGAGACAGTGTGTATTTGTCAAAGATAGATTGAATGTACAGAGTTTGTATTATAAAACCACAAGAAGAATGATTTTGAATTGTACTTGTATGGATTTCAAAATGCTGGAAATCAAACTGAAACTAATATATGTGATTTATTACTGAAATATGATACTTTCTCATCCCTGTACTCATGACACACATCAATGAGTGTCATTAATCAAGATTTTGCACTTCCTGGATACGTCATAAGTAATTAGTTTTACCGTCACTAGTAGCATCTGAAATAATATTACAAACACCTAAAGCTAGTATAGTAAATATATTGTACCTCGACACATATGAATTACACAAGTATTATCCTAAATGTACCTTTACCACAGGCCTACTGTAGTATGTTCATGTAGTCAGTAAATAATATAATAATACCACAAGTATTATGTTACATTAACTACAACACTGGAACAGACACAGACAGACAGACAGACAGACAGACAGACAGACAGACAGACAGACAGCACATTAGGCCTAGATGAATAATGTATATGTTTTTACTCCATCCCAGTGAACAATCAGGCACTCTCTTCTACAGCACACACACACACACACACACACACACACACACACACACACACACACACACACACACACACACACACACACACACACACACACACACACACACACACACACACACACACACACACACACACACACACACACACACACACACACACACACACACACACACACACACACACACACACACACACACACACACACACACACACACACACACACACACACACACACACACACACACACACTGTTTTACAGGCTCTTGGGCTAAACTAATCCTCCAGGAAATGTAATACGTGATTTGATTAGCAGCAGCATGACTGTAGTGCCAGGTCCCATAAACACACACACACATCCGTAAACCATCATCTCTCTACACGAGGCATGAGGCACGGTGAAGGACTTTTCAGAACCATATTGAAATATAACCTACAATGTCCTGTCTCACCATCATGTACAGTAGAGATGCACCAAGTCTACTGTAGATGGAGAGGAACTCTTTGTTAAGGAGATGCACCAAGTCTACTGTAGATGGAGAGGACCTCTTTGTTAAGGAGATGCACCAAGTCTACTGTAGATGGAGAGGAACTCTTTGTTAAGGAGATGCACCAAGTCTACTGTAGATGGAGAGGAACTCTTTGTTAAGGAGATGCACCAAGTCTACTGTAGATGGAGAGGACCTCTTTGTTAAGGAGATGCACCAAGTCTACTGTAGATGGAGAGGAACTCTTTGTTAAGGAGATGCACCAAGTCTACTGTAGATGGAGAGGAACTCTTTGTTAAGGAGATGCACCAAGTCTACTGTAGATGGAGAGGAACTCTTTGTTAAGGAGATGCACCAAGTCTACTGTAGATGGAGAGGAACTCTTTGTTAAGGAGATGCACCAAGTCTACTGTAGATGAAGAGGAACTCTTTGATTAGGAGATGCACCAAGTCTACTGTAGATGGAGAGGAACTCTTTGTTAAGGAGATGCACCAAGTCTACTGTAGATGGAGAGGAACTCTTTGTTAAGGAGATGTACCAAGTCTACTGTAGATGGAGAGGAACTCTTTGTTAAGGAGATGCACCAAGTCTACTGTAGATGGAGAGAAACTCTTTGTTAAGGAGATGCACCAAGTCTACTGTAGATGGAGAGGAACTCTTTGTTAAGGAGATGCACCAAGTCTACTGTAGATGGAGAGGAACTCTTTGATAAGGAGATGCACCAAGTCTACTGTAGATGGAGAGGAACTCTTTGTTAAGGAGATGCACCAAGTCTACTGTAGATGGAGAGGAACTCTTTGTTAAGGAGATGTACCAAGTCTACTGTAGATGGAGAGGAACTCTTTGTTAAGGAGATGCACCAAGTCTACTGTAGATGGAGAGGACCTCTTTGTTAAGGAGATGCACCAAGTCTACTGTAGATGGAGAGGAACTCTTTGTTAAGGAGATGCATCAAGTCTACTGTAGATGGAGAGGAACTCTTTGTTAAGGAGATGCACCAAGTCTACTGTAGATGGAGAGGACCTCTTTGTTAAGGAGATGCACCAAGTCTACTGTAGATGGAGAGGAACTCTTTGTTAAGGAGATGCACCAAGTCTACTGTAGATGGAGAGGAACTCTTTGTTAAGGAGATGCACCAAGTCTACTGTAGATGGAGAGGAACTCTTTGTTAAGGAGATGCACCAAGTCTACTGTAGATGGAGAGGAACTCTTTGTTAAGGAGATGTACCAAGTCTACTGTAGATGGAGAGGAACTCTTTGATTAGGAGATGTACCAAGTCTACTGTAGATGGAGAGGAACTCTTTGTTAAGGAGATGCACCAAGTCTACTGTAGATGGAGAGGAACTCTTTGTTAAGGAGATGCACCAAGTCTACTGTAGATGGAGAGGACCTCTTTGTTAAGGAGATGCACCAAGTCTACTGTAGATGGAGAGGAACTCTTTGTTAAGGAGATGTACCAAGTCTACTGTAGATGGAGAGGAACTCTTTGTTAAGGAGATGTACCAAGTCTACTGTAGATGGAGAGGAACTCTTTGTTAAGGAGATGTACCAAGTCTACTGTAGATGGAGAGGAACTCTTTGTTAAGGAGATGTGATGTGAACTGATGACACCATGACAGTGGAAGGAGAAGAAGACAGGGACAGGAGGAGAAAACATATTGATAGGGGAATAGAGAAGAAGACAGGGACAGGAGGAGAAAACATATTGATATGGGAATAGAGAAGAAGACAGGGACATCAGGAGAAAACATATTGATAGGGGAATAGAGAAGAAGACAGGGACATCAGGAGAAAACATATTGATAGGGGAATAGAGAAGAAGACAAGGACAGGAGGAGAAAACATATTGATAGGGGAATAGAGAAGAAGACAGGGACAGGAGGAGAAAACATATTGATAGGGGAATAGAGAAGAAGACAGGGACAGGAGGAGAAAACATATTGATAGGGGAATAGAGAAGAAGACAGGGACATCAGGAGAAAACACATTGATAGGGGAATAGAGAGGAGGAAAGCAATGGGGGAAGAGAGAAAGAGTGTGAGAGAGGGAGAAGAGATATCTTACTTTTTCTCGTTCCATCTCTCTTTCACACTCTCTGATACTCTCAATTTCCGCTGGACAGGTCCATCTACACACGCACACACACACACACACACACACACACACACACACACACACACACACACACACACACACACACACACACACACACACACACACACACACACTCACACACACTCACACACACTCACACACACTCACACACACTCACACACACACACATTACACATAGACAAGTATACTGCGTTACACTGACACATTTTCATAATGATAGACTGAAAGTCACAGAAGTGCTGTAAGTATACAGTAAAGTCAAACACACCATGCTGCTGATGGTAATGACTTGGTGTAAGTCATTACCATCATTACCGGACTTCCGGCGCCGAACAAGATGGCTGCCTCGCTTCGCGTTCCTTGGAAAATATGCAGTATTTTGTTTTTCTATGTGTTATTTCTTACATTGGTACCCCGGGTGATCTTAAGTTTCATTACATACAGCCGGGAGGAACTACTGAATATACGATTAACGTCAACTAACCACCCTTCCTACCAGGAATATGACTTTCCCGAAACGGATCCAGTGTCTTGCCTTCCACCCAATACAATGGACCTGATCCCAGCCGGCGAAGCTACACGACGCCGAAAAAGGGGCAAACGTAGCGGTCTCCTGGTCAGGCTTCGGAGACGAGCACATCGCGCTCCACTCCCTAGCATACTACTCGCCAATGTCCAGTCTCTTGAGAATAAGGTCGATGAAATCCGAGCACGGGTAACATTCGAGAGAGACATCAGGGATTGCAACGTGCTCTGCTTCACGGAAACATGGCTAACTGAAAAGACACTAACGGAGTCGGTGCAGCCAGCTGGTTTCTTCACGCATCGCGCAGACAGAAACATACATCTTTCTGGTAAGAAGAGGGGCGGGGGGGTATGCCTCATGATTAACGAGACGTGGTGTGACCATCATAACAACACTCAGGAACTAAAGTCATTCTGTTCACCTGATCTAGAACTCCTCACAATCAAATGTAGACCGCATTATCTACCAAGGGAATTCACTTCGGTCATAATCACAGCCGTATATATTCCCCCCCAAGCAGACACATCGATGGCCCTGAACGAACTCTATCTGACTCTCTGTAAACTGGAAACCACACACCCTGAGGCTGCATTCATCGTAGCTGGGGATTTTAACAAGGCTAATCTAAAAACAAAACTCCCTAAATTCTATCAGCACATCGATTGTCCGACCAGGGCTGGCAGAACTCTGGACCATTGTTATACTAACTTCCGCGACGCATATAAGGCCCTCCCCCGCCCTCCTTTCGGAAAAGCTGACCACGACTCCATTTTGTTGATTCCAGCCTACAAACAGAAATTAAAACTACAAGCTCCCGCGCTCAGGTCTGTTCAACGCTGGTCCGACCAATCTGAATCCACGCTTCAAGACTGCTTTGATCACGCGGATTGGAATATGTTCCGCACGGCGTCCAACAACAACAATGATGAATATGCAGATTCGGTGAGCGAGTTCATTAGGAAGTGCACTGACGATGTCGTACCCAGAGCAACGATTAAAACATTCCCAAACCAGAAACCGTGGATTAACGGCAGCATTCGCGTGAAACTGAAAGCGCGAACCACTGCTTTTAACCAGGGCAAGGTGACCGGAAACATGACCGAATACACACAGTGTAGCTATTCTCTCCGCAAGGCTATCAAACAGGCTAAGTCCCAGTACAGAGACAAAATTGAATCGCAATTCAACAGCTCAGACACAAGGGGTATGTGGCAGGGTCTACAGTCTATCACGGATTACAAAAAGAAAAGCAGCCCCGTCGCGGATCAGGATGTCTTGCTCCCAGACAGGCTAAATACCTTTTTTGCCCGCTTTGAGGATAATACAGTGCCACTGACACGGCCCACTACCAAAACCTGCGGGCTCTCCTTCACTGCAGCCGAGGTGAGTAAAACATTTAAACGTGTTAACCCTCGCAAGGCTGCAGGCCCAGACGGCATTCCCAGCCGCGTCCTCAGAGCATGCGCAGACCAGCTGGCTGGTGTGTTTACGGACATATTCAATCAATCCTTAGCCCAGTCTGCTGTTCCCACATGCTTCAAGAGGGCCACCATTGTTCCTGTTCCCAAGAAAGCTAAGGTAACTGAGCTAAACGACTACCGCCCCGTAGCACTCACTTCCGTCCTCATGAAGTGCTTTGAGAGACTAGTCAAGGACCATATCACCTCCACCCTACCGGACACCCTAGACCCACTCCAATTTGCTTACCGACCCAATAGGTCCACAGACGACGCAATCGCAACCACACTGCACACTGCCCTAACCCATCTGGACAAGAGGAATACCTATGTGAGAATGCTGTTCATCGACTACAGCTCAGCATTTAACACCATAGTACCCTCCAAACTCGTCATCAAGCTCGAGACCCTGGGCCTCGACCCCGCCCTGTGCAACTGGGTCCTGGACTTCCTGACGGGCCGCCCCCAGGTGGTGAGGGTAGGTAACAACATCTCCACCCCGCTGATCCTCAACACTGGGGCCCCACAAGGGTGCGTTCTGAGCCCTCTCCTGTACTCCCTGTTCACCCACGACTGCGTGGCCATGCACGCCTCCAACTCAATCATCAAGTTTGCGGACGACACTACAGTGGTAGGCTTGATTACCAACAACGACGAGACGGCCTACAGGGAGGAGGTGAGGGCCCTCGGAGTGTGGTGTCAGGAAAATAACCTCACACTCAACGTCAACAAAACAAAGGAGATGATTGTGGACTTCAGGAAACAGCAGAGGGAGCTCCCCCCTATCCACATCGACGGGTCAGTAGTGGAGAAGGTGGAAAGTTTTAAGTTCCTCTGTGTACACATCACGGACAAACTGAATTGGTCCACCCACACAGACAGCGTTGTGAAGAAGGCGCAGCAGCGCCTCTTCAACCTCAGGAGGCTGAAGAAATTCGGCTTGTCACCAAAAGCACTCACAAACTTCTACAGATGCACAATCGAGAGCATCCTGTCGGGCTGTATCACCGCCTGGTACGGCAACTGCTCCGCACACAACTGTAAGGCTCTCCAGAGGGTAGTGAGGTCGGCAGAACGCATCACCCGGGGCAAACTACCTGCCCTCCAGGACACCTACACCACCCGATGTCACAGGAAGGCCATAAAGATCATCAAGGACAACAACCACCCAAGCCACTACCTGTTCACCCCGCTATCATCCAGAAGGCGAGGTCAGTACAGGTGCATCCAAGCAGGGACCGAGAGACTGAAAAACAGCTTCTATCTCAAGGCCATCAGACTGTTAAACAGCCACCACTAACATTTAGCGGCCGCTGCCAACAAACTGACTCAGCTCCAGCCACCTTAAAAATGGGAATTGATGGAAATTATGTAAAAATGTACCACCAGCCACTTTAAACAATGCCACCTAATATAATGTTTACATACCCTACATTACACATCTCTTATGTATATGTATATACTGTACTCTATATCATCTACTGCATCTTGCCATCTTATGTAATACATGGACCACTAGCCACTTTAAACTATGCCACTTTATGTTTACATACCCTACAGTACTCATCTCATAGGTATATACCGTACTCTATACCATCTACTGCACCTTGCCTATGCCGTCTGTACCATCACTCATTCATATATCTTTATGTACATATTCTTTATCCCTTTACACTTGCGTGTATAAGGTAGTAGTTGCGGAATTGTTAGGTTAGATTACTTGTTGTTATTACTGCATTGTCGGAACTAGAAGCACAAGCATTTCGCTACACTCGCATTAACATCTGCTAACCATGTGTATGTGACTAATAAATTTGATTTGATTTGATTTGATTTACCATGTGTGTGTGTGTGTGTGTGTGTGCATGCGCGCGCGCGTGTGTGTGTGTGCGTGCGCGCGCGCGCGCGTGCGTGTGTGTGTGTGTGTGTGTGTGTGTGTGTGTGTGTGTGTGTGTGTGTGTGTGTGTGTGTGTGTGTGTAGATGGACAAATGGGAGGGACCGAGGGACAGAGAGCGGGGGAGAGAGAAAGAGAGGGAGGAAGGAACAGAGAGATTAAAAGAGACAGCCACTTAAGAAGGGGCTAAACCATTTAACCATTTAACCTGGATCCTCTCTCACTGTCACACTCCACTGACTAGTGATATCCCTCTCTCTGTCTCGCCCTTTTCACTCATTCTATCCCTCTGTTTATCTGTCTCTCTCTCTCTCTGTCTCTCTGTCTGTCTCTATCCCTCTGTCTCTCTGTCTGTCTCTATCCCTCTGTCTCTCTGTCTCTCTGTCTCTCTGTCTCTCTCTCTGTCTGTCTCTATTCCACTGTCTGTCTGTCTGTCTGTCTGTCTGTCTGTCTGTCTGTCTGTCTGTCTGTCTGTCTGTCTGTCTGTCTGTCTGTCTGTCTGTCTGTCTGTCTGTCTGTCTGTCTGTCTGTCTGTCTGTCTGTCTGTCTGTCTCTGCTCTCTCTCTCTCTCTCTCTCTCTCTCTCTCTCTCTCTCTCTCTCTCTCTCTCTCTCTCTCTCTCTCTCTCTCTCTCTCTCTCTCTCTCTCTCTCTCTCTCTCTCTCTCTCTCTCTCTCTCTCTCTCTCTCTCTCTCTCTCTCTCTCTCTCTCTCTCTCTCTCTCTCTCTCTCTCTCTCTCTCTCTCTCTCTCTCTCTCTCTCTCTCTCTCTCTCTCTCTCTCTCTCTCAATTCAATTCAATGGGCTTTATTGGCATGGGAAACATGTGTTAACATTGCCAAAGCAAGTGAGGTAGATATTATACAGTTTGCTCTGTTTTTTTGTTAATTCTTTCCAATGTGTCAAGTAATTATCTTTTTGTTTTCTCATGATTTGGTTGGGTCTAATTGTGCTGTTGTCCTGGGGCTCTGTGGGGTGTGTTTGTGTTTGTGAACAGAGCCCTAGGACCAGCTTGCTTAGGGGACTCTTCTCCAGGTTCATCTCTCTGTAGGTGATGGCTTTGTTATGGAAGGTTTGGGAATCGCTTCCTTTTAGGTGGTTGTAGAATTTAACGGCTCTTTTCTGGATTTTGATAATTAGTGGGTATCGGCCTAATTCTGCTCTGCATGCATTATTTGGTGTTCTACGTTGTACACGGAGGATATTTTTGCAGAATTCTGCATGCAGAGTCTCAATTTGGTGTTTGTCCCATTTTGTGAAATCTTGGTTGGTGAGCGGACCCCAGACCTCACAACCATAAAGGGCAATGGGCTCTATGACTGATTCAAGTATTTTTAGCCAGATCCTAATTGGTATGTTGAAATTTATGTTCCTTTTGATGGCATAGAATGCCCTTCTTGCCTTGTCTCTCAGATCGTTCACAGCTTTGTGGAAGTTACCTGTGGCGCTGATGTTTAGGCCGAGGTATGTATAGTTTTTTGTGTGCTCTAGGGCAACAGTGTCTAGATGGAATTTGTGGTCCTGGCGACTGGACCTTTTTTGGAACACCATTATTTTGGTCTTACTGAGATTTACTGTCAGGGCCCAGGTCTGACAGAATCTGTGCAGAAGATCTAGGTGCTGCTGTAGGCCCTCCTTGGTTGGTGACAGAAGCACCAGATCATCAGCAAACAGTAGACATTTGACTTCAGAGTCTAGTAGGGTGAGGCCGGGTGCTGCAGACTGTTCTAGTGCCCGCGCCAATTCGTTGATATATATGTTGAAGAGGGTGGGGCTTAAGCTGCATCCCTGTCTCACCCCACGACCCTGTGTGAAGAAATGTGTGTGTTTTTTGCCAATTTTAACCGCACACTTGTTGTTTGTGTACATGGATTTTATAATGTCGTATGTTTTACCCCCAACACCACTTTCCATCAATTTGTATAGCAGACCCTCATGCCAAATTGAGTCGAAGGCTTTTTTGAAGTCAACAAAGCATGAGAAGACTTTGCCTTTGTTTTGGTTTGTTTGGTTGTCAATTAGGGTGTGTAGGGTGAATACATGGTCTGTTGTACGGTAATTTGGTAAAAAGCCAATTTGACATTTGCTCAGTACATTGTTTTCATTGAGGAAATGTACGAGTCTGCTGTTAATGATAATGCAGAGTATTTTCCCAAGGTTACTGTTGACGCATATTCCACGGTAGTTATTGGGGTCAAATTTGTCTCCACTTTTGTGGATTGGGGTGATCAGTCCTTGGTTCCAAATATTGGGGAAGATGCCAGAGCTAAGGACGATGTTAAAGAGTTTTAGTATAGCCAATTGGAATTTGTTGTCTGTATATTTGATCATTTCATTAAGGATACCATCAACACCACAGGCCTTTTTGGGTTGGAGGGTTTTTATTTTGTCCTGTAACTCGTTCAAGGTAATTGGAGAATCCAGTGGGTTCTGGTAGTCTTTAATAGTTGATTCTAGGATTTGTATTTGATCATGTATATGTTTTTGCTCTTTATTCTTTGTTATAGAGCCAAAAAGATTGGAGAAGTGGTTTACCCATACATCTCCATTTTGGATAGATAATTCTTCGTGTTGTTGTTTGTTTAGTGTTTTCCAATTTTCCCAGAAGTGGTTAGAGTCTATGGATTCTTCAATTACATTGAGCTGATTTCTGACGTGCTGTTCCTTCTTTTTCCGTAGTGTATTTCTGTATTGTTTTAGTGATTCACCATAGTGAAGGCGTAGACTCAGGTTTTCCGGGTCTCTATGTTTTTGGTTGGACAGGTTTCTCAATTTATTTCTTAGATTTTTGCATTCTTCATCAAACCATTTGTCATTGTTGTTCATTTTCTTTGGTTTTCTATTTGAGATTTTTAGATTTGACAGGGAAGCTGAGAGGTCAAATATACTGTTAAGATTTTCTACTGCCAAGTTTACACCTTCACTATTGCAGTGGAACGTTTTACCCAGGAAGTTGTCTAAAAGGGATTGAATTTGCTGTTGTCTAATTGTGTTTTGGTAGGTTTCCAAACTGCATTCCTTCCATCTATAGCATTTCTTAATGTTACTCAGTTCCTTTGGCTTTGATGCCTCATGATTGAGTATTGCTCTGTTCAAGTAGACTGTGATTTTGCTGTGGTCTGATAGGGGTGTCAGTGGGCTGACTGTGAACGCTCTGAGAGACTCTGGGTTGAGGTCAGTGATAAAGTAGTCTACAGTGCTACTGCCAAGAGATGAGCTATAGGTGAACCTACCATAGGAGTCCCCTCGAAGCCTACCATTGACTATGTACATACCCAGCGTGCGACAGAGCTGCAGGAGTTGTGACCCGTTTTTGTTGGTTATGTTGTCATAGGTGTGCCTAGGGGGGCATATGGGGGAGGGAATGCTGTCACCTGCAGGCAGGTGTTTGTCCCCCTGTGTGCTGAGGGTCTCTCTCTCTCTCTCTCTCTCTCTCTCTCTCTCTCTCTCTCTCTCTCTCTCTCTCTCTCTCTCTCTCTCTCTCTCTCTCTCTCTCTCTCTCTCTCTCTCTCTCTCTCTCTCTCTCTCTCTCTCTCTCTCTCTCTCTCTCTCTCTCTCTCTCTCTCTCCCTGTATGTCTCTCTCAATTCAATTCAATTCAAGGGGCTTTATTGGCATGGGAAACATGTGTTAACATTGCCAAAGCAAATGAGGTAGATAATATACAAAAGTGAAATAAACAATAAAAATTAACAGTAAACATTACACATACAGAAGTTTCAAAACAATAAAGACATGACAAATGTCATATTATATATATACAGTGTTGTAACAATGTACAAATGGTTAAAGCACACAAGTTAAAATAAATAAACATAAATATGGGTTGTATTTACAATGGTGTTTGTTCTTCACTGGTTGCCCTTTTCTTGTGGCAACAGGTCACAAATCTTGCTGCTGTGATGGCACACTGTGGAATTTCACCCAGTAGATATGGGAGTTTATCAAAATTGGATTTGTTTTCGAATTCTTTGTGGATCTGTGTAATCTGAGGGAAATATGTCTCTCTAATATGGTCATACATTGGGCAGGAGGTTAGGAAGTGCAGCTCAGTTTCCACCTCATTTTGTGGGCAGTGAGCACATAGCCTGTCTTCTCTTGAGAGCCATGTCTGCCTACGGCGGCCTTTCTCAATAGCAAGGCTATGCTCACTGAGTCTGTACATAGTCAAAGCTTTCCTTAAGTTTGGGTCAGTCACAGTGGTCAGGTATTCTGCCACTGTATACTCTCTGTTTAGGGCCAAATAGCATTCTAGTTTGCTCTGTTTTTTTGTTAATTCTTTCCAATGTGTCAAGTAATTATCTTTTTGTTTTCTCATGATTTGGTTGGGTCTAATTGTGCTGTTGTCCTGGGGCTCTGTGGGGTGTGTTTGTGTTTGTGAACAGAGCCCTAGGACCAGCTTGCTTAGGGGACTCTTCTCCAGGTTCATCTCTCTGTAGGTGATGGCTTTGTTATGGAAGGTTTGGGAATCGCTTCCTTTTAGGTGGTTGTAGAATTTAACGGCTCTTTTCTGGATTTTGATAATTAGTGGGTATCGGCCTAATTCTGCTCTGCATGCATTATTTGGTGTTCTACGTTGTACACGGAGGATATTTTTGCAGAATTCTGCATGCAGAGTCTCAATTTGGTGTTTGTCCCATTTTGTGAAATCTTGGTTGGTGAGCGGACCCCAGACCTCACAACCATAAAGGGCAATGGGCTCTATGACTGATTCAAGTATTTTTAGCCAGATCCTAATTGGTATGTTGAAATTTATGTTCCTTTTGATGGCATAGAATGCCCTTCTTGCCTTGTCTCTCAGATCGTTCACAGCTCTGTGGAAGCTACCTGTGGTGCTGATGTTTAGGCCGAGGTATGTATAGTTTTTTGTGTGCTCTAGGGCAACGGTGTCTAGATGGAATTTGTGGTCCTGGCGACTGGACCTTTTTTGGAACACCATTATTTTGGTCTTACTGAGATTTACTGTCAGGGCCCAGGTCTGACAGAATCTGTGCAGAAGATCTAGGTGCTGCTGTAGGCCCTCCTTGGTTGGTGACAGAAGCACCAGATCATCAGCAAACAGTAGACATTTGACTTCGGATTCTAGTAGGGTGAGACCGGGTGCTGCAGACTGTTCTAGTGCCCGCGCCAATTCGTTGATATATATGTTGAAGAGGGTGGGGCTTAAGCTGCATCCCTGTCTCACCCCACGACCCTGTGTGAAGAAATGTGTGTGTTTTTTGCCAATTTTAACCGCACACTTGTTGTTTGTGTACATGGATTTTATGATGTCGTATGTTTTACCCCCAACACCACTTTCCATCAATTTGTATAGCAGACCCTCATGCCAAATTGAGTCGAAGGCTTTTTTGAAATCAACAAAGCATGAGAAGACTTTGCCTTTGTTTTGGTTTGTATGGTTGTCAATTAGGGTGTGTAGGGTGAATACATGGTCTGTTGTACGGTAATTTGGTAAAAAGCCAATTTGACATTTGCTCAGTACATTGTTTTCATTGAGGAAATGTACGAGTCTGCTGTTCTCTCTGTCTCTCTGTTTCTCTCTCTCTGTCTCTCTCCCTGTCTCTCTCTCTGTCTCTCTCTCTGTCTTTCTCTCTATCCCTCTGTCTCTCTCTCTCTCTCTCTCCCTGTCTCTCACTCTCTGTCTGCCTTTCTCTCTCTCTGTCTCTCTCTGTCTCTCTCTTTCTCTCTCTGGCTGTCTCTCTCTCTGTCTCTCTGTCTCTCTCTCTGTCTGCCTTTCTCTCTCTCTCTGCCTGATCCTCTCTCTCTCTGTCTGTCTGTCTCTCTCTGTCTCTCTCTCTGTCTCTCTCTCTCAAATTCAAATGCATGCTGCTTTATTGGCATGAAAAACATTGTGTCAATATTGCCAAAGCAACAATGTATACAATATACATTGTAATAAAATTATAAAGAATAATAATATAAAGTGGTAGTAAATAATAATACAAAAATTAAATACAAAATTAATAACAATAAAATGGTAACAGTCAATAGTAGAAATGTAATAAATATAAAAATATAAATATGGAAAATGAAACGATAACTAACTTAGAACTAAATAACGGTCATCTTCACCATTACATCGGTACTACAACTACTATCATCATTACCACTACCACCACCAC
The DNA here is from genome assembly GCF_045679555.1 of Salvelinus alpinus. Classification (NCBI taxonomy): domain Eukaryota; kingdom Metazoa; phylum Chordata; class Actinopteri; order Salmoniformes; family Salmonidae; genus Salvelinus; species Salvelinus alpinus. The sequence goes on along the minus strand of NC_092089.1, from coordinate 3,641,000 downwards.
CATCACTAAACTGCTATCATTACCATTACCACCCATACCACTACTATTTGGAATGATAAACAACAATAATAATAGTAATAACAATAATAGTAATAATAAGTAAGTTACTGCTTACTATGCAGATGTTATTATTCAGTGTCCCTCAGGCTATGGCAGGCAAATACATATTTGGCTGCAAGAGGAGCCGTTGCTCCTTCGCCCATGAGTATTTTTTGTATTTCCTCTGGGTTTAATACATTTGGAATAAATGTAGTAATTTCTGTGAATAATGAATCTCTTGGTGAAGAATATTTATCACAGTAAAGGAGAAAGTGCATCTCTGTTTCTACCTCCCCTGTCGTGCAGTGAGCAGATACACGCTCCTCTTTAGGTAGCCATGTCTTTTTATGTCTGCCGCTTTCTATTGCCAATTGGTGGTCACTCAGCCTGTACTTGGTAAGGATCTGTCTCTGCTTCGTATCTCTGACAGAGTAGAGATAATAAGACAATTAATCTTCTCTGTTTAGGACCAGATACTAATTTACTCGTCTTTGGGATTTTGGTTTCGTTTTTCCAATGTTGTAAATATGAGTGCTTTGATTGGTTCATGATTTTGTTTATTGGAATTCTTTCTTTTGAAGCAGTGCTGGTGTCAGCTTGGTTGGTTAGGTCCAACACCATCTCTCTCTCTGTCTCTCTGTCTCTCTCTCTGTCCCTCTGTCTCACCCTTTTCACCCTTCTCTCTCTCTCTCTCTCTCTCTCTCTCTCTCTCTCTCTCTCTCTCTCTCTCTCTCTCTCTCTCTCTCTCTCTCTCTCTCTCTCTCTCTCTCTCTCTCTCTCTCTCTCTCTCTCTCTCTCTCTCTCTCTCTCTCTCTCTCTCTCTCTCTCTCTCTCTCTCTCTCTCTCTCTCTCTCTCTCTCTCTCTATCCGTCTGTCTCCCTGTCTCTCTCTCTCTGTCTCACCCTTTTCACTCTTTCTCTCTCTCTATCTCTCGCTCTCTCTCTCTCTATCCCTCTGTCTCTCTCTCTCTCTCTCTCTCTATCTATCTATCGGCCCTTTCTTTCTTTCTGTGTTCATTCATTATCCGTCTCTCACTCCCTCCCTCTGCTCATTGTTTATCTCACTCTCTCTCTCTTTTTTCAACTGGCCCATCAACTGTTCATCTCTTGAGCCTCCTCTCTCCAACTGACCTTTCCCCTCCATACCTCCCTCCCTCAATATGTCTCCATCCATACTGTGCCAGAGGACTTCTCTCTCTCTCTCTCTCTCTCTCTCGCTATGTGTGATGTCTCCCATCTGATGTCATAATCATGTGCCATAGGGAACACTGATGGGGAGAGTGACCTGTCTCCTGACCAATCAGCATCTTAATGAGTCACACAGTGCAAAGTGCTGATTCGTCAGGCTGCTTGTACGTCAGCTGAGAGATGGATGAGTTGAGAGCATCAGGAGGGATAGAGGAGGAGGGACATCACTATTCTCTTCTCTTCCCTCCTCTCATCCCTCAATTCCACCTCACAAAGCCTCTCCCTCTCACTCCACCTCTTCTCCCTCTTTCCCAAACCTTCTGTTCATAAAATCCTCCTCCTTTTAAATCCCCCTTTCCCATGTTCTCTCTCTCCTCCCCCTCTCCTCCCCCTCTCTCTCCTCCCCCAGATATTTAGTTTGATTTATTGCTTCTTGTTGGAAAGGTTGGCGTTTTAATAACTCAAGTTCTCCTCACCCCAGTGAGAGAGAGAAAGATAGAGAGAAAAAGAGAGGGAAGAGAAGAAGTTTAGTAAGCATAAAATAAACATACACTTTTTTACCCCCCCGTCTCCCCCTTTCTCTCTGCGTTCTCTTTCATGTCTTTTGAAACACTCTGCTCTCCCCATTGTAGATGTAGAAAACTCATGGAGAGATGAGGTTTGTTTTAACATTCCTGTGATTTGAAGCATATGTGGAACACACACACATACACACACACGCCTTAAAAGCTATAATGGACAGAAGATGAAAGAGATCACAAACTGATGGACAAAGAGAGAAAAGAAGACAGAGGGAGAAAGACATAATGGTGGTGAGTAGAGGTACAGAGAGAACAGAGAGAGGTAGAAGTTCCAGAAAGATCTGAGAGACACAATACAAAAAGAGTAAGAAAAAGAGGAAAGAGGAGAAAGAAAGGAGTGAGAAGTGATTAGGCTGTGGAGACAGAGAAAATAGGGAGCAAGACAGAAAGAGAGAGAAAGAAGAGAGAGAGGGGGGGGGGTAGAGCGAGGGGGGATAGAGAGAGGGGGGATAGAGCGAGGGGGGATAGAGAGAGAGGGGGGAAGAGAGAGAGGGGGATAGAGAGAGGGGGGGGAAGAGAGCGAGGGGGGATAGAGAGAGGGG